>NC_056746.1:272380535-272606998 GCF_019279795.1 Protopterus annectens | reverse complement strand
CAGAGGGTATTATTTAACACAAGTTAAGCAGCTCAAATACTTTCATCCAGAAAACAGGAACTCAGTTGAATAAGAGGATAGTTTGAGTAAGGTCCGAAAATAGAGAAACAAGGCATTTAATTAGAAAAACTTATACAATATTACTCAAAAAATTGTTGATAAGATGAGGTTTGAGAACTTCAGTGGTCTGCTAAGTCACTGAAAGATGTTAATATAGACTACCAAATCAAGACTGTTTCTAATTTTTGCTTGGTAGTATTTACAATATTTCTACACTACAGCTAAGCTGCAACAATTGTTTCCCTCTGTATCTGACAGTTGTTAGAAATGTGGAGGATAATGAATGCGACGTCTGCAAGCTGAGATCAATTGGGTAAATTTAAGCAAAGCTTAAAGCAAATGATTACTTGTATCTCTGGTCGTTTTATCTATACTGCAAAAGAAAATTTTTTGCAACTATTAATTTTCTATAGATACTTTTATTTACTATAGATCCCTGAATGGACATAAAAGTTGGTTTAAAAATAAAAAATAAAGAAACATAGTGTTGACACGGGGACTTTGTCACTCTTCTTTACAACTACCTTCATAGGTTCATAGGTATTTACCAGGCTAACACCCACTGGAGCCTTTTTAAGATTAGCCATGCATCCCAAATCTCTGACAAGTTCTGGTATTCTTGATAAGTGTAAGCAAGTACTTGGGAGGGGAAACATTTACAAGCAGGGGCCTGGGAGATGAACCAGCTACAGGCTGCTTTTGTCCATTAAAGATATAGGTGCCAAACCAGGGATACATTTTGTATATCCTCATCCAACTGTCAAAGTTGAACTTGGATTAGGTTAGGGACAAGCCCTGCTTCACATGGATGGGGAACATGTTCCAAAGAAGGGGTAGTCTCTGGGATACATACCTGTCTCTCCAACAGGTCTTATTTACATCCCAGATAGGTTTTTAAGTCTTTAGTAATTCTGGTGCTGTTTGTGTTGCGGATATATAGGAGGTCCATCCGAATGGGGTCCAACGATGCCTCTTATTCCAGGAATAGATATCCTTTCAAAAGGATGTAGAAAACAAAATAGAGGCAGTCTTTATAGGACATGTTATTTACATGCTGTAACTCTTACCAAGGAACCTCTGTGGATATTCCAACTGTTGGATGTACCTGGCTAGGTACATACTAAAGGGGGTATTTTAACCAATGATAGGTCTGATGAATGCAGAATACAGTAGAACAATGACATCCTTGGACCTAGATCCCAAACCTTTGTTTAGAAGTTGCACAACATAGAATGATTTCCTCATTACTATAGACAAAATGATGGTCAAAAGTTAGATTACTGTGTGTCCCAAAGTCCCTGACTACTGGGTCAACTCTGAGGGGTGAGCTGTCACTATAATAGTTACCAGGGGTGGCTGACTTCCCAAAGATACTATTATGCATTTCTTGGCATATAGGCTTAGTCCACAAATCTGATACCAGTTAGTTGTCTGTGTCAGCCCTTCCTGGAGAGCACTAGTGTCAGTGGAGAATTCTATGGCTGCTCCTAATTTGCAATTTCTGCAAATTTGGACAGCTAAAGACACTTGACTTCAGAGAAGTAGATGCCAAAAAGGAGTGGTTCCTGGACTGATTTCTGAGGGACTCCACTAGTGACTGGCTTCTTTGTAGAAGTGGACTCCCAATTCTAACTTCGTGGGTCCTACCTGTGAGCCAACTGGCTATTAACTGGAAGGCATAAGGGTTTATACCCAACCTCTTTCGTTTCTCAGAAATGCATGAGTGGGGTATTGTGTCAAATGTCTTGGCTACAGCAATATAGGCAGTGTAAATGGTTTTGCCCTTATTTTAATACACTAACTCCACAAAAACACAAACACAGGTAACTGACTGCATACATCAAATTCCCTTCCTCTCCCCTGCTATCCAACTGCTGTCCCAGTAACAGTGAAAGCAGAACTACAACAGCAGTTCAACAAATTCCAGGACATTACAAGAGTAGAGAAAATACAGCTACGCCTTCAAGAAAAGAAATCATCAGTCAAAGGACAGAGTACACTTATACTCACACAAAAGAATCATGCACTACCAACATACCTAGGTTAGAACTCCTCACCCTAATACAGACGCACAAGAAATGACACAATATGAAGCAGGATGTCTCTCTGTATGCCCCCCCCCCCCCAAAAAAAAAAACATGCAAATCAAGCACAGTCTACATTTAAGTGCCATGACACCTTTATGAGTTGTGCCAGCAAATATCAGTTTAAGGTGATACGGTTCGGTACTAGATGATGCCAATGGCAGGCTTATTAGGCTGCGCATTTTTCTACCTCTACATTCACAATACATGCACATGTCACATTTACCTTGGATGACACCCAAATATCAGAATATTTGCAGTGTACAGAGATGTCAGGAGACCAATATATATGCCTGAATAAAGTGACAACACTTCCAATATTCCAACTTTTAAAACAAAACTGGCAGCTAGCACAGACAATTAAGGATATGAGCTGTTAGCAAGCAACCTCCTGTAGCCCAGGGCTTGTCCCTCAGCCTCCCTTTGCCTACTATGCGACTCTGAGTAAGTCATTTAACCAGACAGTGCTGTGGGGCAAAAAAGGAAATTGGGCTGGGCTTCTCAGACGTCTCTTGGACCACGTGTCTAGAAACTATCTATTAAATCAAAACTATTTTAGCAAGTGTAAAATGAAAAGCTGTGTACAGCCATTTCAGTGCCCTTAAACCTAAATGCACATATCTTACGCACCTCATAACTGTACCACTGCAAACCTCCAAAGGGAGGAAAAAAAAAAAAAGACTACCATAGAGATGTGTGGCCTATAACTAGGGTCAAACGCAGTTATTAATTTTGTTCAGAATGGCAGGAACAGAAACGCCAAAAAGAGAAGCAACTGTGCTTTCACAATACAAGACCCAAAACAACAAATATTGCTGTTTAAAAGTAAGGATGTCAATATTTGTAAATACTCTGGCATTAAAAAATTAAAACTTTTAGGCAAAACATTAAGATACACCCACTTCACTCTTTCTAGAGCCAGAAGCAAAGCAGATCATTCCCTTACAATTTCATTAGGCCATGCCAAATCACTCCAGAGAGGCAATCCCCAACAAAGAGGTAGCAAAACAGCCACACACAGTAACCGACGTATAAATATTTGGAATAGTGAAGTTCCTATGTAGGACTGGACAAAGTAAAACTTTATTCTGAAGGAATTGTGAACAGGTACAGAGAGAGAGAGAGAGAGAGAGAGAGAGAGTGTGTTTGAGTGAGTGTGTGTGCATGTTTTGTCTAGATTAAAAGGAGATTTATGGTGGTTTACAGAGATAAAGCCCAGACTAAAGTCTGGGAGACCAGAGGCACTTGACCAAACTGGCAGGGGAGGATTATCATGCACATCTTGGGGACAGGGTGTGAGAGTGAGGGACATACAGCCAAAATCGCCCAGAGAAGGGGTGGCATTGTTCTTCACCACTTAGTGTGGCATCTGGCTCACCAAGCCACTGCCTATCACTATCCTTAATTAGCAATAGTATGAAAGCACACACTCATCTGGGGGTGGTGGTTTGGTTCCCCACAGTGAAGCAGGTAACTCATCACCTTACCCGGGGGGGGGGGGGGTTCTAGTCCATACAATCATTTCTTAACCCAGATGTCAGTAAGGGCACAAGCAACCCTTAAGGCTGTCTGAATGAAAACCCCTCTATATGTCTTTTAGGGCAGGCCTGATGGTTGGCAGGCATGGAGGTTTACAAGCACCCATCTCTATGCCTTTACAGTATTACAATTACAGCTGTATATGCTCCGCTGCATGGCGTATGAAACACAAGTGGTTACTTGCCTCACAATGGGTAAAAAGCAACACAGGAAGTATGACCTAAACAACTATTATTAATATAACACAAAGAACTTCACTCTTAAGACGACAGAATCTAGACCCAGTCAGTTTTTAGATTTACTGCAGTGATTACAAATAACACCAATAACTTATTTTTGGAAGAAACTCCTAAACTCCAATGACATGTTCACTAACTACTCACTGAAGAAATTCAACTCTAGTGAAAGTGTATAGGATCTTCTTTCCTTTGCATTTCTTGCCATTTTCACTGCTGTTTCTCTCTTTCTCTCTCTCTACATCACTCACAAAAGATTTAAACACAATCACTGGCTTATCTAGGATTACAACATATTCTACTTATGTTTGAAGGGCTGGCGTCTCCTCTTAAACTTATCACTAAAAATACAATTTCTCAGGACTCTGTTAAATTAACAGCACAACTTTCCTATGATTTTTCCATAAATGTGCACTGAAAATTAATTTCTCCACTACAAAGACTAAGACAATAATAATCTATCTTTAGGAACTCTACTTTAGCCTTGGCAACAGTCTTGTGTACTTTACTGTGGATCATTCATTTGTATTACAATGGTTCTCCACAGGATAGGCCAGGCCTGCAATGTCAGTCTTGTCAGAAGTGTAATGTTTACAGTGTACTTGTCAAACAGTTCTAGGAGTCACCAGATAAGTTTTGAAACAGCACAGTGTGTGATACAAAGGTAAATATTTACCACTGCTAACAGCCTAAAAGTTTTAATAAGGACTCTGTATGCTCTTTCTACAAATTCTACACATCTGGGCATTCCTCACTAGAAAGCTAAGACATATGTTTGTAAGCTGCATGAAATGAAAAGGGGAATTAATTAAAAAGTGACACATTTTCCTTCTCTTTGTTTTTAGAGATTTTTTTTTTCTGCACTCATTTGTTTTCAGAGAGAAGATGTTACTGTGAAAAACATTATTCATCTAAACTTGTCTAGAAAAAACTGCTATACACTATAGTGAATATGGCTCATAACAGTAACTGTTCAAGCCTTACACTTTGAATACACTTTGATTGCAGACAGACAAATAAGACCCACTTGGCCCACCTTGCATGCCCATTTCCCTACATCCTGGACAAGCCATCGGATACTTAACTAATGATCCTATTTCACACACGTCGTTTCCAACACATATTATTAGACAGAAATGTCTTAGGAGTATGTCTTGTATTCTTGAATTTGCTGACCATTTTAACACACCATGTCTCCACTAATGCTGATGCAGTCACCAACAACCATTTCTCTGAAAAGTGCTTCATTATTTCTATTTCACGCTTTTTTAATTTTTCCAAGTCTTTTGGGTTTCTAATACCATGATGGGAATGGACCCCATTCCTAAGCCAAAGTAAGGTTAAAGTTCTTGAAATTAGTATTGTTTCTGTCTTTGATGTTTGCCAAAAGTGCTGTACTCAGCACCCGCAATGTACTCAGAAGTGACTCCTGCAATTCATATGAAGTTATATGCATCAATCTTCTTCTTTCGGCTTTTGCCGGTTAGGGGTCGCCACAGCGGATCACCTGTCCGCTCATGACTGGCAGTGGAGTTTTATAGTGTCGAGTTGCCAGCCCGGCACCCAACCTTCTACAGAAGGCACACACACTCACACCTAGGGCCAATTTAGAGTGTCCAATCCACCTACAGCATATCTTTGGGATGTGGGAGGAAACCGGAGCACCCGGAGGAAACCCACACGACCACAGGGAGAACATGCAGACTCCGCAAAGAAGGCAGCCCAACCAAGGATCGAATCAGAGAACCTCTTGCTGTGAAGTTATATGTATCGATAACATATCTAAATACTACTATAAATTCTTTTTTTATGAGACCCATTATGCCCTGGAACTGTCTGGGTATCCTTCTTCCATATTACCCTCATTTCTGCCTGCAAATCCTGGTATTTTACAATCTGTATATAAGACACTGTAATCACTGGGTGTAGCAATTTCAATGATCAATGCTACTTTTGTCTTCTTTTCATGGACTACTGTGTCTGGTTTTCTCACATCTGTTATCTGAACTGTTGGTAATGCCTGATCCCATGTGATATAAACTTCATCATTCTCTATAATGCTTTGTAGCTCAGTTTTCCAATGCTTCTCAGATACTTCAGTATTGAAATGTTTGCACAATCCCCAATGCAAGTCTTGCCTCATTATGGCTTTCAGTATATAGGCCCTCTGCCATTAGTCTACCACACCCAGCAAAAAATGTGCAACTATTTCCAGTTATGTTTTAAATAACCTGTATTAGTCTGTTTCTCCCACATGTTCAACGGACTTTGTAAACCAACATGTATGTATGTTCACTATCTTGGGCCACTGATATTCAGCTTTCATCTGCTGGTTTAAATTCACCTCTCCTTAACCATTCCTGCATCAGATCCTGACTGTCATGAGACTGCTCCACGAGTTTTCTGTACTTGCAACTATATTTATGCTTTTCCACATTTCTTGCTTTCTCATCTGATCCTTCTTACTAATATTCTTTCTTTTGTTTTTTTTGGCTCATTCAGCTGCTGCCCGATTTTTGTCTACTTCTGGTTTAGTTTCCATTCCAACTTGATACCGATATGCTTCTGCTAAACTAAGTAGGGAAGTCCTCTTAGTCTTGTTCTCCTCATGTTTCAAAACTTACATTACATTTGAGTGTTGTGAGGTCAGCATATATATATGTAGTCCCACGTTTGCAGATCTATACATGTAATCAATTTCGAGGAGGCCCATACCTCCTTCAGAATGAGGAATAAACAATTGTATACATGGATTTTTATAAATTACTTGATAAGCGTGAAGAATTTTTCTTGCTTTCCTGTCCAACTGATCCATCACTTTTTGGGGCCAGTCACTCACCCCAGAACTGTAAGTTAGAACACGAAGAGCAAATTGGTTTATAGTTTGGACTTTGTTCCCAGGTGTCAGGGTGGTTTTCAATGTTAATTTCAGTCTTCTAAAAATATTCCTTACTCAGTTTTGTTTGCATGTGTTCATGGTTTTATTGCTCCTTCATCAATTCCCAAATAATTATACAATACCTCCTACACTCAAGTTCCTTCATATTACATTCTTGTGCCAAACTGATATTTTCTTGGTACTGCAGCATTCCTGCTTTAGGGGTTGCTTTTGCACATTTATCAAGACCAAACGACATTCTTATATCATCTGAGAAAGTTTTCACTATTTGCAGTTGTGCTTTCAGTTCCTCGTGTGATGAACTATACAGTTTTACATCGCCGCAAAAAAGAAGATGAGAAGTAATTACACTTTGTTGTTTTCTAGGAGCCAAATTGTAACCATGACCTAATCTGTTAAGTAGACAGCTTAATGGGTTAATGGCAAGACAGAGCAGCAGTGAGAGTCATCCCCCTTTGAATTTTTATCCCTAAAATAATAATTTTTCCTTCATCACAGCTTAACTGCAAAGCGGTATGTCTTTATTTCATGGTCGCTGCTATGCAATCAGTGTAGGGTGTATCTTGCAAATTTTTAAGCACTCTTTTATCCGTGAATGTGAGATACTGTCAAATGCATTTCTGCAGTCTACTGTATGCAAGCTATTCTGCATCTTCAAACTATAAATCACAGGGGAACCAAGGCCTCTCCTGACCCTCAATGGATATAAGACTGAGAAATTAATCCTGGACTTTACCTGTAGAATGTTAATTCCTCCAAGGTGCTTAAAGTTAGCATTATTTCCCCTACTTTTCCTCTTTTCTTTATGATTATATAGGTTAATTTATTTAAGACTCCCTTTGTATGGCCCTCCTGTGAAATGGCTCAATCCTTTCTATGCCCTTGCAAGGACAAGCTCTCTAGAACTACCCACAATGCTCTCCACCTGTTGCTATGCAGTTCATACAATGACTGATTCCTTTCTACTCTCCTGTGCATCCCAGGTTTGCATCAGTTTTCTCTACTGGCCCTTTACATGTTTACCTTGATATCATACATTATATAACCTAGTGATATCATACCTTATCTTATAACCACATCAGGTCCTTTTCTAGTGTCTGCTATTATTACTGTTTAGCTATAAGACAAACTGACCTAATACATTCTCAAGAAGCAGCTGAAAGAATGCTGCGACTTCTATTATTGTTTCATTTACAACTTTCTCCTGATTTCCTTCGTTACTTAAGGACTTACTACAATGCAAAAAAAGCTGGTTGTGGATGCAAAATGCAGCCGAGCCAGTAAAGCAGTGCGACCCCATTGAACAACCAACATGCTGCTGGCTTATAGTATGTATGCAAATGAAATGTCTGACCAAGCCAAGATGGTTTTTCAATAGAGGTTCAGGAAGAAAAGCTCAGACATAAATAATGACTGAACAGCTTAAAAACTGTTTAGAAGCAAGTCATTTACATATGCAATACACAGATTTTACAAAATAATCTAACAACAACAGTACAAGAACGTAAAGAAGTAAGCAGAGTATACAAAGTGATTTGGATACAAAATCTGCAGTAAAGAATCCAGCATTAAATCATGTATTAATACACCATCAAGTTATGGTATAAACCCTTCTAATAACAGAAGGTTGGCTAAACCCAGCTAAAATGTTAGTATACTAAAAGGTGAGTAGTAAATCTGGAAAAAGGACAAAAAGATGTCAGCTCAGCTGTCAGTAAGGGGACCCAAAGGGTCACTGTGCCAGAGGGAAAAGGTATGATATAGATGACCAAAAAGTTTGGAGAAACTTCTATACAATATATCAGTACTGGTTAATCTGACAATGAACTCACACTGGCTAGCTGCAACATTTCAAAGCACAGCATTTTTAGCCTTACCACATGCAAACAACGTAGAAACCACCACCGATGAGTTATTTTGTTAGTTATTTTAATAAGGGACACTCATAATATTATGATCTTCAGCACCTATAAAAACTGCTAAAACCCAACATCTAACTACTACTGATACAACAGGCAACTTACTTCCTTTAGTAACAGAAAAAAAATATTTTGGGATAACTTTGAGTCATACACTGTCACTATGGAAACACAACAGCCAATATTATTAACAAAACCCTTCACCAACGAAGGCTATGCTACAAGATTTCTCAACTCCTTACCCCCCCCCACACACAATACTCAGTGCTAGAGCTAGAAACTTACTTGCCTGCAAAACTGAATATGGCCTCTCTCTATTAACTCTGCACTTGGGTGCAAATGCTCACAACGTACAAACTACTATTAACAAAATCTGTAGATTTTGCACGAATTACAAAACTGCAGTCTCATCACTGTCAGTTCACGGAATGCTTTAAATAACTATCTGTTAGTGAATGAGTAACCTTACTACTTAGCTCACAGATGTACAAATTATGGAATACAAGACACTGTCCCCTTTAAAATCCAAAGTACAAATTAAACAACCTTACTACACTCAAGATAAAATCAGGAAGATGCTCTAACCCACGTTTAAGACACCCAAAGAAGAATGTCCATTTTCAAAATTAGCTCCTGCAAATAGGAATAAATTCCCAGTAGAAGTCAGGCAGCAGTACATATGCGAAACACCAAGAATAAAACTAAAAGAACAAATGTTGCAAGTATTTAAATGCATATGCTTTCAAGAAAAATGATAGTCATTGCAACTCTTTCTTGTGTCAAAATCTGCATGTATTTCAACTATTTGTTACAGGACCTGCTACTCACTTTTCCTGCTCTATGCATATTTTTTTATGCACGGTTATAATGTGTATTCTGTGTATTACCAGATTATTCCAATAAAACGATAGTGTCAGCACACAGGTTGCAAGTCCATAAAACGTTTATTGTATAAATTCCACAAGCGCTTTCACCCTAACTCAATTGTAGGGCTTTTTCAAGTGTAAAAACAGTGTAACTGTTCAATCTGCCATCTTTAAATAACTTCATTTTAAAAAAAGACGCCAAAACCAGTCTGACCTAAATTTAAAGTAACCACGCACATTTTTACAACTGTCAAATTTAAAAACACAAATAAATTCACTTTGTTTACCAAACATTAATAAACTTGATAAAACTTTGAATCAATGTAGTATAAAATAACACAAAATAACAGTTCTATCTAAAAAAGAAGAAAAGGATGTCAAAAATTTTAAATACTTTAAAATTATGTTAAACAATACAATCAAAATGTTACTTTAATAATTGTTTCAGTGGTTGTTTTAAGTAATTATTTTGATAAATCTTCTGCTTTTTTAATCAAATAAGGCTTAATAGAAATATGCTCATTTAGTCCCGGGGGGGCGGGTGGCATTCAATCTAATTTGCCAATAGGTCTCCCTACAGCATAGACAATTCTCCCAATCTCCCCCTTTAGGGTCAATAGGTACTTGTTCAAGAATCCCAAAATGAAAGCCAGTGTGTTTAGGCTCCATTTTTAAGTGTTTACTTAATGCATTATTAATATTCCCTTTTTTTATGTTATATAAATATTCATAAATTCGTTTGTTCAACGCTCTGACTTCCCTATGTAGAAACTAGGACAGTCTCTACACAGGGCTATGTACACAATACCCTTAGTATAGTATATCCTACTGTTGCCATATTTTTTTAAGGTGATGGGTACTTCATCCAAAATGCATCTACAATACCCACACTTGCCACACCTACTAAGTTCCCTTGTCCAAAGTAGTTGTACGTCTATAATTGTGACTTTCAAACACCCTTTTCAGATTTGTTCCTGTTTTATAAACAAAGTTAGAATGATCACCTACTTTGTGTACTAAGTCCTTATTGTGCTTTAACATCTTCCAATTTCTTCGAATGAGGTCCTTAACTTCCCTTGTAATGTTACTGTGTTGATGGACCATAGCTCTTTTAAAAGCTTGTTCACTATCCACTTCATGACCTTTTACAGTTTCCAATGGTTTCCCCAAAATAGGAGAATATCTAGTTGCACGACCATTTATAATTTCTTCCGACACTTCCTTTATTAACCTATCAGGGTAACCCCTTGAACTAAACAAATCAGAAATAAAATCAATTTCCACTAAAAAAATCATCCCACTATGATGTCATCCTGGCCGCTCTGACCATTTGGCCCTTGACTATACTCCTTTTTTGTTTGCAGGGGTGGTCACTGTTGTAGGGGAGGCAGGAATTACTGAAAGTATTTTTCCTATAAATTCTTGATTTCAGTCCCCCATTAGTTTTATCTAACCTCACATCTAAATAATCAATTCCACCCTGGTCAAAATTAAATGTAAATTTTAAGAATCCAGTGGTGGAATTTAAAAACTCAACAAACTCCACAATAGTGTTCGCTGGTCCTTCCCAAATAATAAATAAATCATCCAAGAAGCGTCGGTATAATATGATGTTATTGTTGTAAAAATCTGAAAGAAACAAATGCTGCAACTCCCATTGTAAAAGGACAAGGTTGGCGTAGATGGAGGCATAAGCTGCCCCCATAGCTACGCCTCTAACCTGCTTGAAAGTTTCCCCCTCAAAATACACAAAATTGTTTTCCAACACAATTCTCATTAGTTCTATCAACAGGTCAATATCAAAGCTCAAGGTAGACTTACTGCCCTTCAAAAGTAGCCAAAAGTAATCTAAACCCTCATCAGTTGGAATACAGGTGAATAGGTCAACCACATCAATGGTTAAAAAGTACACCTCACCTTCATAAGACTGCAGTGTCAAACCACGTAAAAAATCTCAAGAATCCTTCAACATATGCTCATACTGATCAGGGATGTGTTTAAGTGTATGGTCCAAAAAAGATGCAATAGCATATGTCTTAGACCCCTTCCCTGACACAATTGGCCTATATGGAGGGTCAGTTGTACTTTTATGGATCTTTGGAATTCCAAAGAAAGTCGCTAGTCTTGGTTTCTTATGGTCAACATAATACCAATCTTTTCATCCAGTCTACCTTTCATGATGAATTCTTCTATGGCTAGACCTATTTTCTTGTAAGAGATGTTGATCTCATTCGTAGAAACTGGAATGTAGACATAAACGTCCCCCAGGATGTTCATAATTTTACTAGAGTAATCAAAAGTATTGACCAAGACCATACCGCCACCCCCTTATCGGGTTTTATAATTTGAATCCCCCTGTCGTTGAGCAAGTCCTCCAAGATGTGTTTTTCCCTTGCGGTCAAATTAGCCTTAAAACAAAAACTTTTTCTTAATTTTTTTTATCTACACTCAGTTCGTATAAATCTGATGCACATGTCTCTTCAAACACCTGTAAAGCCGGATGGAGAGGAGGGTTGAATGTACTAGCCCTTTCTAAAGCTAGTTGTATCATAACCATTGGTCTGCTCAAACATTAATGCAAAATTTAATTTTCTAGTGTACAGTTTTAACTCTATGAGAGTATCATAAACATCAAATCTAACTGTTGGAACAAATTTAAAACCTTTTTCAAAAAGGTGAAAGTGTTCTTCATTAATCTCAATCCCACTTGGGTTAAAAATGTTAAAACCATTGTAGGAATAAGTCACTTTGTCAGAATCAATAACTATTTCCCTAATTACTTTATTGTCCAAGTTAATCATTACACTTTTCCCTTTCTTTTTTGTTTTCCCTTGGTTCCTTCCTCTTCCCTTTCCCCCAGAAGAATCCTGTTCGTTCAACTCTCTTTCTTCCCCTCCCTCAGCCATGTCAGTAGTAACTACCACATCTTTGTCAGCATCCACAGTGGTGGAGTTAGGTGTGGAAATATTAATCACTGGGGTGGTTGGATTGTGGAGCAAAACGTCCACAGTAATTTGTCTATTATTGACAAATTTTTCACCTATTTTAGATTATTCAACTGTTTTAGATTTGGTCAAGTCCCTTACAACTGTAGGATCAGATTGTTTGTATGAACTGTTCCTATAAATTCTCCCCTTGAACACATAAGCCCTATTTTCACTGTATTGTTTCAAATCCCTTTCTAATTTTCTTTTTTTTCTCTCATATTTCTTCATATTTTCTTTCAATCCTGTAAAAACTTATCATAACATTCTTTATTAAATTCAAATAAATCCTTTCTGATGGCTTCATCCAATTTCTCTGCTTCCTTTAACATCATATCCACCTTCATTTTAGCAAATTTTACCATCAGCTTTAAAATTTTAAAACCACATTCAAAGAACACACTATTAAATTCATTAGCATGTCCAAATCATAAGTAAAACCCTCAGGGTATTTATAAACACGTAACCCTTGTGGGACAACTTTTTTTGTTAAACATTCTTCTAAATATGCAATGTCAGTATTGACACATTTTATTTTATACAATTTGTTTTCCAAATCCCTAATTCCATCTTTTAAAGAAGACGCTGTAAAAGAACGACCTGCCCCTTTAGACTTATTTTGGTGGCAGGAATAATTATTAAAAAGTCTCTACTTTGTACATAATTAAACCATTCTCTAACATTATGAAAACGCCCCGATTCATTGTTAATAACTTTGTCAATCTGAGTTACAGTACCTTGGTGTACACGTACACCTTGTTGAACATTTTCAACGTCCAAAATACTATTAAGTCCACTGGTGACAACAGTAGACTCTCCCCTCCTATGGTCGTCGCCCAATGTTTGTTCAAACCTTTCGGAAGAATGGTTGGTTCCACATCCCTTATGTGGAACTGAGGTAAACTCACAAAGTGTTCCAACCTGTGCCCCCAATTCAACGGCATTCGCCTGAATGGGAACTTGTCTGTCTACCTCCTTCTGAACCTGCGCACATGAAATAGAACCATCAGGAGGTGAAAACACTTCCAAAATACGGGCCAAGTCTGTCTTTAGACTCTG
Source organism: Protopterus annectens (assembly GCF_019279795.1). Taxonomy (NCBI): domain Eukaryota; kingdom Metazoa; phylum Chordata; order Ceratodontiformes; family Protopteridae; genus Protopterus; species Protopterus annectens. The sequence goes on along the minus strand of NC_056746.1, from coordinate 272,593,352 downwards.
CATTTCTGCACTAAGTCCCAAAATAGCTGCTGCTACTTCCTTCTGTGAAAAATTCACATTTTCGACCTCAGGCTGCCCAAACTCTTCCTCAAACGACAATTTTCCATTAAAGACTGCCATACTCTGTACACCGACCTCCACAACACAAAACAAGAATAAAAAACAAGTGGAAAAAGATCGTAGAAACAAAACCACTAATCCAATAAAACGATCATGTCAGCACACAGGTTGCAAGTCCATAAAACGTTTATTGTATAAATTCCACAAGCGCTTTCACCCTAACTCAATTGTAGGGCTTTTTCAAGGGTAAAAACAGTGTAACTGTTCAGCCATCTTTAAATAACTTAATTTTAAAAAAAAAGGCACCAAAACCAGTCTGACCTAAATTTAAAGTAACCATGCACAGTTTTACAACTGTCAAGTTTAAAAACACAAATAAATTCACTTTGTTTACCAAACATTAATAAACTTGATAAAACTTTGAATCAAAGTAGTATAAAATAACACAAAATAACAGTTCTATCTAAAAAAGAAGAAAAGGATGTCAAAAATTTAAAATACTTTAAAATTATGTTAAACAATATAATCAAAATGTTACTTTAATAATTGTTTCAGTGGTTGTTTTAAGTAATTATTTTGATAAATCTTAATGTGCCTTTCAGCCTGGGTTGTGGCTAAAAAAAGGTCTGCTGACCAGTCCTCTTACCTGGTTAACAAACTGAAATAAGTAATCTGTTTGTTGAGTAGGGTTATTGGGATAGAACATATCAACTAAATGATATGTCAACATATAAACATATCATCAATGCAAAAGCGAAATACAGTTCAGTTTTACTATATGTTGGAGGTCAATAGGGTAATATTAAAAAATTACATGTGGTCTTGTGTTAATTTCAGTAAAAGGAAATGTCAGAATAAAAATGTGTTGTACTTAACAGTATGCTCAATTTGTTCAGCATTTTATGTAGGAAAAGCAGAGAGATGTCTTAGGAAAACAATTTACGAACACTATTATCAGATTTCCAAGCAGAATGTTTATAATGCTTTGTACAGAGATACTCTTAATTGTTCAGACTTGAAAAGTTTATTTGGAATCTTAGAGCACATTAAAGCTAACCCCCAGGGGAGGTGAGCTTAAAAATAAATTGGGAGGAGAGAGAAGTTTGGCAGATTAAACTTAATGCCCATAAATTTCATGGCATTAATGAGAGCAACTCCCTCAAACCCTATTTAAATTCTAGGTCACCTTTTTTATAATATATACAAGTTTTTCTTAAACTATTACAGTTTTAAGTCTGTCTATGGCATGTTTCAAATTGTCATTGAATAACATTCACTTGTTTTTTTAACATATTTGTTTATAATTTATGCATATGTTTTTCTATTATTGACCTATGCTTCTTTAAATTTTAATTCTCTAATTGACGGGTTTACTATATAAAACCGTGATCGTTAGGTTTGAATTGATTCTGATTAAGTCCTATGTTCCAATAGTACGAAAGCGCTTAATCTATGTTTTGTTTAAAATAAATAGCATCCATGTTTTGCTAATTTTGCCCCATTTTCTATTCCATGGACTGTCAGTGGGACATTTTTTGTTTGTTGAGTGTTTTATACTATCATATACACCATTGGTTTTGGTTTTAGTTATTTTTTGCTGTTCTGATGATCCATAGATTCCTTAGATGATATGCCATCTATTTTCTCCCTTGTACACCATGAGGAGAGAAGAAAGGTGCAATCTGAACTGGCCATCATTAAAGGGGAGTTAATGCAATTACTGGAACACATCTCTCAACCTGGAAATACTTCTTTGAGCGGATAGCAGCAAAACAACATTTCTGTGTTTGCGCCCAATGTAGAACACAATTTTAAGCTTCCAGGTATTGGGGCAGAAGCCATTGTTGGCTCTGACCCTTTGGACATGGAAGACGAACAATGAGAAATTGTTTGCAGTACCGCACATGAAGGAATGGATTCCAGTAATTATAAAAAAGGTACTGTACCAAAGAAGGCGTATAAGGCAGTTTCTTCAGCCACAGCTACATCTAATGAGATGAGTGCTATTGATAAGATTAAAGCTGCGAACATTGTCGGGAGGAATAACTTTTTGGAAGTTGGTGGTAATGAAAAAAAAAAAGTCTTTTAATGTGGAGCAATTTATAAATAGACCTTTTTCATTCCGACAGACAGAAGACACTGGATTGCAATACAAGGGTTGTGGATGGCAATTCTCTTACAGATTTAATTTATAAGCTTGAGAAGAAGCTGTTTAGATTAAAAACTTTACAAATGCATAACAATTATTTGGCAAGATGTTTAGAACTGAAAATTGTTCCCAAAGGCCTTTGAGTGTTTAAATTTCCTTTAGGACTTAATACGGATTCTATGTACCAGGAATTTGTAGACATGTTTAATGGCCATGGTTTTGAGTTAATGAACAAAATTATGAAATATAATGATCTATTTGTCAACTATTGAGTGAAATAGAGAAATTGAATGTTAATATTAGAAATGATATGATTTTTGTCAATGGAAGGCTTTTTACAACATATGTATGAATCTAGTTGATAAGAAATGCATTCAAAATTTTAATAAAAAGCAAAAGAAACTAGATAGGTATGACACACCCCTGCCCTGGCCCAGTAATCAAGGATCCTCAATCCTCAACACTAACACCAGTGAGGGATGTGCAAACTGGAAGAAAAACAAGTTAACACCCAGTAAATTATAGTTTCCCTTAAGAACAGTCTGGGGCTGGTTTCTCCCTTTCTCTCCAGATCCCCAATAAGACTCCCCATTGGCATAACTACAGGGTTCAGATCTCAGCCGAGTGGTCAAGCCAAAATCTCCAGCACACACTTTGTCCAACCAGTGCTTTGTGTCCCTGCCCAAGTAGCTGACACACACACACACTGAGATTTGACTTATTTGCAAACACAGACATGCCTGGGGAAGGCTGGCACAGGTTCACGAGCTATGCCCCCTTCTGCTCAGACTATATGGTAGTTATTAATGCCACCAAGCACTACTTATCAGTTACTACAAAGGCCCTTACCAAAGGGTGCTAAATCTTACGGTGTAATGTTACTATTATCCAAATGGTAAGTTTGACCAAACTAAGGCTATTCCAGAGTGGCCTGTACAGTGTCACCAAATACATGCAAGTACTCTAAGAGCTCAAATATCTGTAAGCAAACCAAAAAAAGGTTTAAATATATTTAATAATAAATAACAAAAGCACAAGACAACACTCATTAACTCAACAGTGACACGAGTTCAGAATCACAAGAAATATTTTAAAACAACATAGTAGGACAGTCTGAAATATAGAAAACATCTACACTAATCTTGCTATATTCCTATCTATCTCTAAGAGAAACTATGTTCTAAATAACTTACTTACAGAGCAAGGCAAGTGCTGATGAGAGGATATTTACAAGTCCAGAACAAGATACAAAATGCTCTGACTTTCTCTCAGAGATAGTTCTTAAGTTAATAATACACATTACTACCAAATTATCTCAGATTACATTATTCTTGTCACTTCTACCTCAGTTTTTCAGGCTAGCTGAAACTTAAATTTTTAACATGTCTCTATAAAAATACATATCTCTCCGAAGCTGACAATTCTCTCTTAGAAGCTTGCCTGAAACTGAAAGTCGCAAAACAATTACCCTGGAAGCCTGTAATTACCTCTCTTTCCAGACAATAGAAAGAAGCCCCTAGCCTAGACATCCTGTCTCTTAGCTGAGATAAACTAACTTTATAACACATCATAAAACTCTTTACTTATCAACTTATTTTCTTAGAGTTTTGCAAGTTAACTCTGTATATCCCAATTTCTACTATTAAACATACATTTACATGGGCATAGAGTTTATACACATTTCTGCTCTTTTCCAGCAGGGTGTACTGTGGTTACAATACTGAAGCTCAGTAGAGAACATATAGTTTTCTTACACTTTTAAGGCAAGCATACAAATCATATTACTATTCACAAATTACAGAATTATTTACATAATTCTATCTAGCTGGGCTGGCAGTGTCACATTTCTATATAAATCACATTAATATTTTCAAGAGACATATATTTATTTACAAAATTCCAGCTAGCTGGGCTGGCAGCATCTTAGTTCATCACATTTCTCCCCCAAACGAGAACTCAAGCTAGTTTTTCAATTGTCCCTTGAGAAACATTGCTTGAGAGAATTGAGCCTATCTGGAAATACCTTACCCCATTCTCTGTCTTGAGAGCCCATCTGAGCTGGCATTGCTAACCCCACTCCGGTGCTGTACCATCATATTGTATGCTTGCAACCCTAGGCTCCACCTCACCAACTTGGTATTTTGCTGGCTGGCTCGATGTACCCATGTTAGTGGATTGTGATCTGTAACTACAGTGAATTTCCTTCCATACAGATAAGGCTGAAATTTCTGCAGTGCCCACACTATGGCTAAACATTTCTTTTCTACAGCTGCATAGCATTCCTCCCTGGGTTGGAGCCTATGACCGAGATAAACCACTGGGTGCTCTTCTCTCTCTGAATAAATCTGGCTAAGTACAGCCCCCACCCCATGGTTCAAAGCATCCACCTGCACAACAAATTATTTGCTGTAATCTGGACTGGCTAACACAGGGGGCCCCTCCCAAAGCTTTTTTAAGCCTCTGGAATTCCTGCTCACATGCTGGGGGTCCACACTACCTTATCTGACCTGTTTTTCCTCGTCAGTTATATGAGGGGAGCAGCTATTGCACTATAACCGAGGACAAACTTTCTGTAGTACCCTGCTGTCCCCAAGAATGATCTCACCTGCTTTTTGGTAACAGGTGCAGGCCATGCCTGAATGACTTCCACTTTGGCTGGTTCTGGCCTGATCTTACCACTCCCCACTCTATATCCTAGGTAGGAGACCTCTGCCATAACAACCTGACATTTGCTGGGCTTAATGGTCAACCATGCCCTCTGTAGTCTGACGAGCTCCTCCTTGACATGCTGAAGGTGCTCTTGCCAGGACAGGAATGGCTGTAGATATCATCTAGATAACCAAGGGTAAAATCTCCTGCTCCTGCTAGGATATGATCTACCAGCCTCTGAAAAGTCGCTGGGGCATTTTTCATCCCAAAGGGCATCTCTGTGAACTCATAGAAGCCAAAAGGAGTCACAAAGGCTGACCTCTCTCTAGCACTGGGAGTCAAGGGCACCTGTCAGTATCCCTTGGTAAGATCAGTGGTTGTTAGATACTTAGCCACACCCAGCTGCACTAGGGTTTCACCTGTCCTAGGCATGGGGTAAGCATCTGACTCTGTGGGACTATTGAATTTCTTGCAGTCCACATAGAACCTGGTGCTGCCATCCTTTTTTTTGGCACCAGCACCACTGGGGAGGCCCAGGGACTGCTGGACTTCTGAATTACCCCTAGTTCTAGCATTTACTTTATCTCCTCCCTTAGAATCTGTTTGACTCTCTCAGGCACCCTATAAGGGGCCTGCTTAATAGGCCTTTGGGATCCTGTATGCACATGGTGTTGCACCAGGTGGGTGCACCCAGGTTTCCCAGTGAGCATGTCCCCAAACTCCTGTAACACTGCTCGGATTTCTCGAACCAGGATAGGGGATAGCTGCTGTGACATTTCTACCCCTTCCACTGAGGTGTCAGTCCGAGCCTCACTGAGGAGATCACTCACCAGATCTCCTTCAAACTCCTCCTGCAATCCACTGCAAATACTCAGCACAACAGCTTCCCTATGATGGTAAGGTTTAACATGTTAACATGGTACAATGTGTGCCCCTGCCTCCTGCCTAGCAGTTCTACCATGTAGTTAACATCACTGACCTTCCTTACCACCTTGCAGGGTCCCTTCCCAAGCTGCCTGCAACTTGTTGTGTCTGACAGGAACGAAAACCATTACCTGTTTCCCCACAGCATACTATCTAGCTCAAGCATTCCTGCCGTACTAGACCTTTTTCTGCTGTTGGGCTTTTGCCAGGTTCTCCTAGGCCAAGCCCATAAGTTCTCGGAGCCTTGTCCTGAGGTTTAGGACATATGCCACAACAGACTTCTTGTGGGATTCACACTCCCCCTCCCACTCATCTCAAATTAAATCTAGAAGCCCTCTCACCCCATGCCCATACAGCAACTCAAAGGGTGAAAAACCTGTGGATTCCTGGGGAACCTCTGTGTAAGCAAACAAAAGATGGGCAAATATTTGTCCCACTCAATTTTAAACTGGTCTGCAAATGCCTGTAGCATGAACTTGAGTGTAGAGCTTAACCTCTCAACAAGACCATTAGTCTGGGGATGGTAGGGGATGGTCTTTAGGTGCTTCACCCCACAGTACTTCGACAGACAAGCCAGCAGGTATGACATGAAAATGGCACTTCTGTCAGTCAGTATTTCTTTTGGGAATCCTACCCTGTTGAAAATCTATAACAAAGCATTTGCCACCTTTGCCACCTCAATGGAGGACAAAGCCACTACCTTAGGGTATCCTGTACCATAATCTACTACCACTAGGATATACTTTTTCCCTGTGGAACTTGGGTTACTCAGAGGCCCCACAATATCCATAGCTTCCCTCTGAAATGGCTCCTCAATCACAGGCAAAGGCATCAAAGGAGCTTTCACCTGGTCTCGTATGCTTTGCCTACATTTTGGCACTGCTCACAGGTCTTGCAGTTACCTGTAAACATATCTGGAAATTCCAGGCCAATAGAAGTTCTGCATATGTCCCTTTGCATGTTTTATGCCCATATGACCTGCAAAGAGAATATAATGTGCTATGGCTACAACTGCCAGACTGTAGGCTCTAGGCACTACCAACTGCTGTATCCTCTCACCATCTAGCCCTTCCTCAGGGGTCCACTCTCAATACAGTAACCCTTTGTCCCAGTATACAGAATCCCCCTTCCTTGAGAATTAGGTGCCTCACTAGCTACCTCTCTCAGGCCCTGTAATGTAGGGTCTGAGAGCAATGCCTGTCTCAACCCCCTCTTTGCAACCCTTCCCAGCTCCCCTTCAACAGGAATTCTGGCATCCTATGACAGCAGTACCTCACTGTCAGCCTGGGAACTACCACTCACCTCTACCTTTGCAGTCACTCTGTCCAAGGGAACATCAGTACCAACAAGCAGCTGTGGCTCACCTTCAGTCTCACTGCTACCGGGTAGCTTCCTCTCTGAAGTAACCACCTCACCGGTCCTGGCTGCAAGTGTACAGTCTTGTCTGGGTCTCCCCCAGGCTACAGACCCACATGCTTGTTTCCAAGCCTGACTGTGTATAACTGCATACACACAAGGTACTGCATTATCAAAATCATTCCCTATCAGGACATCTGCACAGATATCTTCAAACACTCCTACCTGCTGGCTTCCTTTTCCCCCCTCCCAGTCAAGGTGAACCCTAGCCAAAGGTATTTGGAATGGGGTCCCTCCTAAAGCTCTGACTGGAGTAGACTGCCCAGGCAAGTAGTGCTCCTCTGTAACCACTGCAGGCTTCACGCTTCACAATGGTTATGTCAGAAGTTGTGCCTCTCTTAACAATGGTCTATTTGCCATTCACTAAGATAGGATATAAGCTCTTGTGGTAATTTGGTACCCTTGTTGTCTCAAGACAACCTACTGTTGGCATTTTGTCATTCCCACTTACTGGCTCCCTCAACTTTTGTTCCCCACCTTGCCTCCATGGACATCTATATGCTACATGGCCCCACTGGTTGCATTGAACCCTAGGTCCTGGACGTGTACCTGGACTACTGGCTTCCTCTGCTACTGTCAGATTCTGTGCGGCAGTTTGGGCTGCCCACCATGGGTTCCCTTAGACCTATGAGCAGCACTGGGTGTCTCTTTCCTGTGCAGGGATGCCCTGCTTGCTAGGTACAGGTCTCTCTTTTTCCCCAACTCATCTACAGTAAGGCACTGTCCATCAGCTAACCAGATCCTCATGTCCTCAGGCAAAGTGCTAAGGGCTTGTTCCCTCACCAAAAGGTCTGCCAGCCTTTCAAAAGTGGTGACCTGACATCCACTCTCCCCACCTATGAAAATAAGTGCTTAGTTCAGCAACATATTCACACACACTTTCATCTGCCTTGCATCTATGCTCACAAAACGTTTTTCTATAAGCTTCAGGTGTTAGCCTAAAAAATTATAGCAAACAGTTTTTTACAACATTATAATTTAAAAAGTCAGTATCAGACAGTTTTGATAGAACATTTACAGCATTACCATGGAGTAAGGGGGGTCAGGAACTGTATCCAGAGCCCTTGGTCAACATTATATGGTTTACATAGTCTCTCAAACATATGAATTAAACTATCAAAATGATCTCCCTCTGTAAACTGTGGAAGAAATTTACTGACCTTTCTTGCTTCTGGGGCTCAGTTACTCCCTTCCCCATTGCCTCCATGACACTGGCAAACAGTCAACATATCCTTTTCATGGTGCCTCTGCCTCTCATTCTCCTCAGCTACCAGGTGTAGCAGTTTCTCATTCTTCTTAGACTGTAGACATTTCAGTTTCTCATTTTCCTCAGTCTCTAGATGCCTCAGTCTCTCTGCTGCTTCTATTTCCAAACACTTGGCCTCCAACTCAAGTCTCTTTAGCTCCAGATGGATTTTTAAGTCATCTGTAGAAACACTGAGCTGTCCATACTCCGAATGTTGCACATCTCCACAGCTAGTCTGATTGTCCTCCTGGTTGCTATTCTCTGATCCAGCTGTGACCAAAGCTGCAATCATGTCTACTTTAGTCAGGTTTCCATGCACCAGTCCTTTAGCCTGGCACATCTCAGCCAACTGGCTCCTTGTCACAATGCCATACTCTTCTGCTGACATGCTTGCCTCCTCTCCCTGACTAAGTTAACAAAAGAAATGAAATAATTGTGATTTGAACTCAATGTTCACTGCATGGCCGATTCTGAGTACAAAAACACCTTTAGTGATCACTGTACACAAGCTAGAGGAATTCACTATCCACAACACCAGCCAATTAATATGTGATGTTGCTAACTCACCACTATCAACCAATTAATATTTTATGTGAAAATCCCACCACTGCCAAACAATAAGTGAAACCCCTGCCCTGACCCAGTAATCAATGAGCCTCAATCCTCACCACTAACACCAGTGAGGGACGTGCACATTGGGAGGATAACAAGTACACACACAGTAAAGTACAAATTCCCGTAAGAGCACACAGAGATCACAGTCAGTCTGGGATTGGTTTCTCCCTTTCTCTCCCAATCCCCAATAGGACTCCACACTGGCACAGCTATAGGGTTCAGATCTCAGCTGAGTGATCAAGCCAAAACCTCCAGCACCCTCTCTGTCCAACCAGTGCTTCACGTCCCTGCTCAAGTAGCTGACACACACACTTTGAGATCTGATTTATTTGCAAACACACAGACACTCCTGGGGAAGGCTAGCACAGGTTCAGTAGCTATGCCTCCTTCTGCACAAGCTATATGGTAGTTATCAATGCCACCAACCACTATTGATCAGCTACTATAAAGGCTCTTACCAAAGGGTGCCAAATCATACTGTGTAATGTTACTATTATCCAAACAGTAAGTGTGACCAAACTAAGGCTATTCCAGAGTGGCCTGTACAGTGTCACCAAATACACGCAAGTACTATAACAGCTTAAATATCTGTAAGCAAACCTGCCACAATTAAAAGGTTAAATATATTTAATAATAAAAGCACAAGACAATACTCATTAATTCAACACAGTGACAACAGAGTTCGCAATTACAGGAAATACTTTAAAATAACATAGTAAGGCAGTCTCACATAAATATAGAAAATATCTACACTAATCTTGCTACATTCCTATCTATCTCTAAGAGAAACTATGTTCTAAACAACTTACTTACAGAGCAAGGCAAGTGCTGGTGAGATGATGTTTACAGGTCCAGAACAAGATACAAAATGCCCTGACTTTCCCTCTGAGATAGTTCTTACGTTAATAATACACTACTGCTAAATAATCTCAGATTACATCATTCTTGTCACCTCTGCCTAAGTTTCCCAGGCTAGCAGGAACTTTAACATGTCTCTGTTAAAAAATACTTATCTCTCAGAAGCTGACAATTCTCTCTTAGAAGCTTGCCTGAAACTGAAAGTCAAAAAACAATTACCTTGGAAACCTGTAATTACCTCTGTTTCCAGACAATAGAAAGAAGCCCTTAGCTTAGACATCCTGTCTCTTGGCGGAGATGAACTGACTTCATAACACACGGTAAAACTCTTTACTTATCAACTTATTTACTTAGAGTTTTGCAAGTTAACTCTGTATATCCCAATTTCTACTATGAAACATACATTTACATAGGCATAGCGTTTATACACATTTCTGCTCTTTTCCAGCCAACTGTGGTTACAGTCTTGAAGCTCAGTACAGAACATATAGTTTTCTTACATTTTTAAGGCAAGCATACAAATCATATTACTATTCACCGACATAGAATTATTTACAAAATTCTATCTAGCTGGGATGGCAGTGTCACATTTCTATATAAATCACATTAATATTTTCAAGTGACATATAATTATTTACAAAATTCAAGCTACCTGGGCTGGCAGCTTCTCTGTTTATCACAATAGGGACTTGGGGCAATATGCTGACAAAATGGCATACCCTTTAAATGTCAATTCTGGGGGTGACTAAGAATTGGGAAGGGAAATATTATTATTCTCATGAAATACTTCCTAAAAGAATGGACCAATATGAAGATGAGACAAATAAAGGGATAAACAGAAGTCAAAATAAATATGCAGAACATAGTAGAAATGAGAATATTTTTTTTCCAAAGCACCAAATGAAAGGGGTGAGCAGAAGTTCAAGGGTTTTTCCAAGATTCGAGTCAACAGAGCCCCCAGTATGCCCCAGAAACAGGGGGAAGCTTGGCAAAAGTGGACTCCCGGACAATAGCATTGAATGGGATAATTTTTGAATAAAAAGGATTTCACATACATAATTACACTGACAGGAATATTACAACAGACCATTTTTCACTTTTTCCAAGGGTTTAAAATATGTTCCTATGAAGAGGTTTGATTTGGATACTTTAATTGAAACAAAATTATTTGTCAAGAAACTTAATTTGTCTGTTTTGTTCAATGATACAGTGGAAGGGGACAATGAGAATGTTAGTAGAGAAGACATCAATAAGAAAATTGTCTTTAATCCCCCACTATACCCCACCTTAAGTGTTTCTGAAAAAATCCATCTCAGATGAATTAATCAGTCTTGAGATGGACTGTGAAAAGAAAAAGTTATTCCACCTAATTTAAGTGAAGGTGACAGGAATATATTTCAACAACTTAGGCATGATAGCACTATTAAGATTCTGAAACCTGATAAAGGTGGGCATATAGTTTTATTCAACTCTTTTGAATATATTAAAGCTATGTTTGATTTACTTAATGATGATGAAACTTAGTTTCTTTTCTCAACGAGATCCACATAAGCTATCAAAGAATAGATAACTTATTGCAAGAATACCTCTTAGAACAAAATTTCCCTTGATACCTATGTATAAAGTACTTAGAGTAAAAAAAACCCTGTAATTGCCACCTTATTTGGCATCCCTACATTGCATAAATATTTATTACACCCACCCTTTAGGCCTACTATATCTGGTAGGGGATCTAAAACCTACCTCATTGGAGCCCTTATAGACAAATGGTTAAAGCCAATTTACAAACAGAACAAATCACAATAGATTATTGGGATTTTCTTGGAAGACTTAAAGAAGAAATGTGTAGTAGCGATTTAATTTTTTTTAACTACTGACTTCATTGATCTCTTTTCATCTATGCCTAAATCGGAGGGATTAGAGCACTTTGGTAATATTATTTATAAATATTCAATGTTTTCAAATGCTAAAGTTAATCTTACAGTAGAACTTCTATCCCTGGTACTGAATTATAACTATTTATTACAAAGGTGACTACTATAGGCAATTTAAAGGAGTAGCAACGGGAGCCTCTTGTGCCCCCATTTATGCTAATTTAGTTTTTAGCAGATTGGGGGAGTCCAAAACCGTATTTGAAACTGGATATTTTTGTAACATTAAGTTGTACGTATGGTTTTTGGACGATAGATTTATTTTGTGGAAATGTCCTGAGAATTCTATTTGTGACTTTATTAAAATGTTAAATGAATCATCCTCATGTTTAAAGTTAATGTACAACTTTAATAAGAAGGTCATAAATTATTTGGACACTTTCAGCACAATTTGTCTGGATTCAAATCAAGAATTTATAGAAAGCCAACCTTTAGTAACACATATCTAAATTTTTTCCAGTTGTCATCCCTATATTCAAAAGAAGAACATTTTGAAAGGGCAATAAATAAGAGCAGCCAGGATAACATCAGAGACTTCATGAGGTAAATGTTTCGTAACCGTGGTTACCCTCAAAATCTGGTCCAAGATACTTGTAGATATGTTGAGGCACAATGGGGTTTAAAATATAAACCCATACTTGGTGTAGGTCTACTTAATGACAAGGAACAGAGAGGTACTAGCTATGAGAGAGCTTTAGTGGTTCAATTTGGTCCCAAATCAGAAGGCATAAAAAATATATATAATTCGAAGTAATTGGAATATTATTAAAGAAAATTCTCAAATATATAACACAGTTGGTAAACAATCAGTTTTTGTTTACAAAACAGGATCTAATTTAAAGATGGAATTCTAAAGATCTGGTAGACAATAGAAGTCCATTACAGAATTTAAGGGAACACACAAATGCAGTGCATGCACCCAATGTCCTTATATTTTGGAAGTCAACAGGTTAATATTAAAAATGACCTCAAGTCTTGTGTTCATTTCAATAAACGGAATTGTCAGACTAAAAATGTGGTGTACTTGGCAGTATGCTCAGTTTGTTCAGCAATTTACATGGGAAAATCAGAGAGAGAGGTCTTAGGAAACAAATTTGCTAACACTATTAGTAGATTTCCAACCAGAATGTTTATGCTGCTTTGTACAGACATGTTCTTAATTGCTCAGACTTTAAAAGTTTACTTGGAATCTTACAGCAAGTTAAAGCTAACCCCAGAGGAGGTGATTGCAAAAATGAATTGAAGGTGAGAGAAGTTTTCTGGCAGATAGTAGATTAAACTTAATGCCCATAAATTTCCTGGCATTAATGAGAGCATCTCCCTCCAACCCTATTTAAATTCTAGGCACAATTTTTATAATATATACAAGTTTTTATTAAACGAATACGGTTTTAAGTCTATGACATGTTTGAAATTGTTACTGAATAACATTCACTTGTTTATATTTTTTTAACATATTTGTTTATAACATATGTATATGTTTTGCTATTACTGACCTTTGCTTCTTTAAATTTTAATTCTCTAATTGATGGGTTTACTATACAAGAACGTGAGTGTTAGGATCTAATTGATTCTGATGAAGTCTTACCTTCCAAAAGGATGAAAGCACTTAACTCTGCTTTGTTTAAAATAAATAGCATCTATGTTTTACTAATTTCTTCCCGTTTTCTATTCTGTGGACTTCCAGTGCAATATTTTTTTGTTTGTTGAGTGTTTTATATTATCATATACACTGTGGTTTTGATTTCAGTTTAAGTAACAAGTCAAACCAACCCAGTGTTTTCTCAGAACAGTGGCGAGTTTGAAGACCAGAAGCAGATGCAAAGTTTACACTTCTGTGACAGGTTGATCCAAGTCTATTTACTAAACGTGTAAAAAGAATTATGTGCAGAGCCATCTAGGGAAAAGAAGCCAGTTATCTATTACATTGTGGATGTCTGAAGTACAACAAGATGTAAGAAAGCAGACACAGTTCACTATTTCATTTTGCATTCCTTAAATATGCGTTTCAACATGGAAAGAAAACAGGAAGACTGCATCAACAAAGCTGTCTTTCATGGAACAGATGCTAAGAGAAGACAGCAGGTGAGGGACATGTGAGTTACATCACTATAATGTAGTCTGAAACAAGATTTAGTGTTTTGTTTTTAATTCAAATCCCACTTAGTTACATATATCAGCATGAGTTTGTCAAGAACAGAGAAAGTTGGGGAAAATGAAGTTTCCCCTACCCTCCACAAGGTGAACAATCTCGGACTTAATACATTGAGAGAAACACAGATGTAAGGAGTTTAGACATCCAAATAGACAGTGGAATAACACTGAAGACTGCCACAGTACTAACTTCAATGGCTGTTGAACTCTGGGGACATTGAGTTAGTATATTAAAAGTGGCATGGGTGATAGGGTATAGGGGGGCTTGCCTCCCTGCAAAACCCTTCACTTTTAAATTGATGTTACTGTTCACCAATGCTTGCTCTACAACTCTAATCAGCACAGTATTTTTGCACTTGGTGATTTTGACATTACTACACCCATCTTAAAATACACATCTAACAATTACACTACTCCATCTGGCAACACCAACACTTCACAAGCCAGCCTGTCATTCAGTGCCTTCCATCACAAGGCAGGGCTGGACTTAAAATTCCAAAGCCAGTTCACAATACACGTTTCTAAGCATAAGTCAAAACAACTCCTATTAAACAAACTCTTCAATTAACTACTGTACTTAGCCATTAACTACAGAACTAAAATAATGTGCACAACATGAAACAGCCTCTATGTCAAACAAGCAATTGAGTAGGAACAGAACCTGCTAGTCTGAGCTGTGTGTCACCTGAGAAACGTAACATGAAGACCAATATCATTTATTCTAACCATCCCTGAAAGAATCACATTAAGTACTGGATTAAGAGAATAATTGAGCATCCATACAGATGCTTTTGTGTTAGCATGTTTATTTTCTTTGTAATGCACCCTAATCAATCAACAAGTTGACAGGTCTGCCAATCACTTGTCTCCTAACATTTAAGTGGACCCTTAAAGTCTAAGGTGGGGAATCACTGATCTATCTGGGCGGCACACATGCACTATAGTAATGAAAGGAAGAAAAAGTACACACATGTTCTTGAATTATATCCCTGCAATCTTCTCCAAATTCAAAATTAGGTAGCACGGCCATTAGACATTTATTTACTCCTGAGTACCTACACCCTCTATCATAAGAATGGATATTAGGCATGAAACTGGCCGGATCCTTCAACCCCAGTTTCCCATCAAACAAATGGCTACAAGAGTCTTTGAGAGTGCAAAATCCCTTAACATACGTCTTAACCTGCAGACAATGAGAACAGGAACAAAGGCCCTTGAAAAATAGAAACATCCAACTAAAAATCTGGATATCTAATTAGCATAACATTTGAATACCAAATAGCAGATAACTCTTCCTGCTTCCAATAGGAATGCAGGATACTACTCAGAAATACATGTTTAAAAAAACAGTGACAAAAACAATAGAAAACTATAAGCACATGATCAAAGAGACAGTGCAAAATCTGTAGACTTTAATGAATCACAAAATTCTACAACAAAAGGTAATCTTTCTTTAAATTATTGCTGCCACTAGTACAATGGTCATTGTAGTATGATTTTCCATCTACTAGATAGCTTAAAAAATCACTCATGATGATGGGGATTCAGAAAATTACAAGAAAGGTAAATCAAGCCAGAAAATAGGTATATCCTAAATCAGGCTTGAAAATAAGAATGTTCCTCCAAAAAAGGGACAGTTGAGATGTCTGTCTCCTGCCCGGTGCAGGCACAGCCATTTTATTCAAAGAATTTAAAAGAAAAATGGCCAGTTTGAGATGGTATGGTATAACAGTTCAAGATCCTTTTAAACAGAGAACTGCTCTGTCAAAAAATAGGAAAAACATGCAAGGGGATTGCCCTGACATAATATAATATGCTTCAAGGTCACAGAAACTCAGAGTGACTGCAGGACTTCGACAAAACCACCCATTGGTTAGAACAGACTAGACAAATCATGCAAATACTGTTTGGGATATAGTATATTTACCATTTAAGATACTTTTACAGACCAGATTCGGTCATCAATTTCCATGGCAGACTGCTTTTCTAAGGAGTAATTTATTTACTATGTACAGTGGCAAAGGATCCAGTTTTGTGATACTATCTGTAATACTGACCTTATCCTATGATCAGTCTGCATACATAATGCTACAGGCACTATGTTTATATTACAGAAAACTGGACAATGAGCCATAACAATATACCATCACATCTGAATTTAGTAATGTACTTGGAGACCTGGTGCTCAGAATATACATCTGCATCACACAGTGTGCTGTGCAACTAACAAGTCAACAAATAAAGAACACCCCCCCCCACCCCCAGTTTGCAGCAACTTAAGACCAAACACATTCAGACAGTATGCACAAAGTACATAAAAGTTCATATCAGTTAACTCAGA
Organism: Protopterus annectens; assembly: GCF_019279795.1. NCBI lineage: Eukaryota > Metazoa > Chordata > Ceratodontiformes > Protopteridae > Protopterus > Protopterus annectens. The sequence goes on along the minus strand of NC_056746.1, from coordinate 272,577,009 downwards.
GCACACAGTGGAGATCACCTACTACTGCAATCCACATTCAGGATAAGACAGACAGGGGTTCCTGGTCTGCAGCATGCCAACACTGAGTACTTTTCAGGTGTTGCCAAGTTTCTGAGATGTTCTTAACTTTGTCTAAAACATTTTGCTCTGCCCTATGAAAAAAATGTCTTTTTGTGACAAAATATACATCATTACACTCTCTTGCTAAAAACTATGTGTACCAGTTACAGGCTTCTAATTTTTCAGACAAGTGTATTTAAACAAAATGCATATATTGTATTGTCTTTCTATGAGCAAATAAAAATATTTTCAAAAAAGCACCTAATATTTGGGAGATTTGCCCATAATTATTTCTGGCTGTGTCCTGGATTTGTGAGTGTAGGTGCTTAAATTGTAACATGGTGCTGAAATAATAAACACAAGACACATAAAATGGCAATCTTCTGCATCTAAGTATTTTCCTGATGTGCTCTGTTTACAACTAGAATATCAGCTTGACTTGTATGCTAAAAAACCTGTTACATTTTTATGTAAACACAATATTTCACCATTTTTTTCTTATTTGCTCAGGTCGCACAGTTTTGTGTGGTCCACTGAATATGAAGATTCCTTGCATATATTTCCATAAAAAAACAATCCTCGGTGTATAGTCAGTTCTGGTTTTGTACAGTTTGGAGCACTGAACCATTCACAGACACTGGCAATGCAGATGAGACTTCTTTATTAAATATAAAAGCATCTCAGTAAAAGAAAAAAATGAAGTTATGGTGTACTTTACAAACTTCATCAGTTAATGTAAAAAAGCACTTGAAAATTCAGAGGCCAGTGAAATGCACCTTAAACCTGCAGGACAACACAGTGCTTTCATATAACAAAGTCAAAAATGTCACATTTCTTGAAGAACAGAATCTCTAAAATGCTGATTTTCCACAATGCACTTAAGTGATTAAAAATTTTGAATAATCCCACAAAAACAAAAACTCTTAGTATTTAAACACATTCAAATGTTGTTCGACATCATTTGATGGTGATGTATTTTCTTCTCTTTCTGGATTTAGTGACAAGATGCAATATAAAACAGTTTTAATGTCAATCAGTGGATAGTGCATTTAAAATGTATCCGTACCTGTGTAGCAGAAGGTCCTGTTCTTGGGTCGAAGATTCGCAAATTCTTATCCTGTAAATCAAACAATAAAAACAATTATTAATACATTATTTAAACAATATCTGAAAAAATCACAGTAAATTGTTTTAAAGATATTTTACTTTCTGCTCTGGGAATGAATAAAACCAGTAACAGATATAAAACTCTATCAAGGTCAAGTCCTTTTTCTCCATCACTTTATTTGCTTGAAGCATACTATTATGTCTGCTGAGAGCAGGAAAAAGATATACTAAAGTTACAGACAAGATAAAGAATACAAATTCAAGGCCAAAAGCTATCAGAATGTAAATGACAACACTGATGAACTTATTTCATCTGTGAACCTAGTCAGGGGACTGAGATTACTTGTGCTTACTGTTGACAATGTATAAATATTTGCATTAGATAATGCCAACACGTACAAACATTCTGATTTTATCAGTGTCACAACTGACAGCACTATGCCTGTGTTGCAGGTCATAACTGAAAGATGCTCAAGGATCCTTCTTTTCAGGCAGTTAAAAAATAATTAGTACTATTTCAAAAACAGTCAATTAGAAACATGCAAAATAAAATATCACATTAAACATACGAAGCAGCCTAGAACATGAAAAGAAGGTCAGCAGTGCAACAGGTAGCACTCTTGCTTTTGATGCTGAAAGCTGTGGGTTCTATTCCCACAATAGGTATATCAATTCCTGACACTGTAGTGCAGCATAAGGGGGTGGGCTTCAGTGTAGTGGGAGTAATGCAGTCAACAAAGGATAAAAAAATAAATTAAAAAAGGCAAATTCCTAGCCCCCTGTTACGCCCAGTTCGTATACAGAAAGTTGTTGTTAGGGCCATACTCCTAGCCTGCTGCCAATCTCACCCATTTTGCGAAGATATATCAAATGTTTGGCAGTTAGCATTGAGGGTTAAGGCTATGAGCTGTTAATGAACTGCTGCCTGTAGTACAGAGGACCATTTTATTTATCAGCATCCATCTGCCTATTACGTGACTGTAAAAAAAATAAAATGTCACAGTCCCGGCTTGATTCTGAAAAGGTCCATGTAGATCAGTGTTCTACTGTGGTTAACAAATGCAAAGACCTAGGTTAAAGAAAGTACAGTACCATACTCCAGGCATACTGTCTACCATTCTTCATAACTCAGTACTGTATATTAGGTGGGCTGTGAATCCCTATTCATAAAAAAGACCGCAACTGTGAAGTACACACTCCTGTTATGCTTCCAATCTCATTGTGTGAAAAGACTGAGGCTGTTAAGCAGTACTTTAATCTAGATATACTGTCACCTTCACTAGATTAACATGCCACATTAGGGCTTGAAATGACTGCAAAAAGCAGCTAAAATCAAGTAAAATAGCAGAAACAAACTGTACGCTATCTATGGGACCTCAAGAACTTCAAAAGTATGGAAAACTTTCTAACTAGCAAGATCACTCAAAGTAATACTCTCTTCAACATGCACAGGTCTGAATGAATTGACCCAGATACTACAGCCAGTGCATTCAGTACGTCTTTCTCTACCCAAAACAATTCCCAGATATTCCAGGATCATCTCTGCCGTACCATCCTTACGACCACATTCTCTATAACTCGGTGAAGACTACATTGTGAAGTTGCATCCCCCTGTATACTTCTAATAAAATTTCAGTCCATATGGTTAAGTCTCTTGTTACTTCACAGCAGGAGGTTCTCCCGTTCGATTCTTGGCTTGGCTTGGGAGTGCCTTCTGTGTGGAGTCTGCATGTCCTCCCCTCGGTCGGGTAGCACTCGAAAGACATGCGTGCGTAAATGGGCGTTCCTTCGTTGAAGGTTGGGTGTTGAGCTAGCACCTTGGCATTTCGTAAAAATCTACTGCCAATCATTAGTGGACCGGAATTCCGCTGTGGCAACCCCTTAACGGGAAAAAGCCGAAAGACAAACAACAACAACATGGTTAAGTCTCTATTAGGGAAACCTTATGGTCACAGTAGACGCAGAGCTGATGATCTGCACATTTATTTCTTCAAAGCCTGCAATTCCTTTATCCTTTTCCCTCTAACCTGCATTTTCAATAATTCATTATTTTCTGTGACCTTCCCTGACCTTTGAAAGAAGTTAAATATTGTCTTGTTCTGAAATCAGGCAGCTTCCACCAGCATGAAGGCCTATGACCCAGTCTCTCTTCGGTCACCCCAGTCAAATAACTGGAATTCAATGTTGCATCACAACACAAACCCTTCTAGGGCAAACATGAATGAGTCTGGGATGAGCAACATGATTCAGTCAGAAAACAGAAGCTCTACTCCTCTTCGCTATCTTAAAAAAAACAGTAATATCAACTTTGATAAAGTCACTTTCTTTGTTTATCAACCTAAGAAATATGATTGGCTTCATACTCTTGTCCTACTCAAAGGACGGAGTATTTTCTACTGCAATGCCAAGCATGTTGCCTAAGTTTACCAGCTGACTGCACAATCAGATTAGTTGGTCCTTAACAAGCTTACATTATATAATTCCGTTCCTCTCATCTCTGATGTTCTTCAAAGGTTTCCACCCAGAACCAGTCTGGTTCACGGTTTTCATCAGCTAATTTACCTTTGAAAAAACACAGTCCAAATGTTCTCCTATATTTTTATGACCTGGCTCTGTTTAGATAGTCATTCCCTTTTAATGTCATTACCCACCTCAGTCAGACTTTTGAGGACATGGACATCTGCATGATGATTTGATAAATGAATGCCATGTTCCTTGGCAGCTACCAGACCCTATCAAGTAGCTCCTATGTGAAATGCAGATTCTTACCAAACACATAAAACTGTCCCCATTTCCAGTATGTAGGACCATCTCTACACCCTGCATTATTCCCCATCTCTACACCCTGCATTTATTCCCCATCTCTACACCCTGCATTATTCCCCATCTCTACACCCTGCATTATTCCCCATCTCTACACCCTGCATTATTCCCCATCTCTACACCCTGCATTATTCCTCATCTCTACACCCTGCATTATTCCCCATCTCTACACCCTACATTATTCCCCATCTCTACACCCTGCATTATTCCCCATCTCTACACCCTGCATTATTCCCCATCTCTACACCCTGCATTATTCCCAGTCTCTACACCCTGCATTATTCCCCATCTCTACACCCTGCATTATTCCCCATCTCTACACCCTACATTATTCCCCATCTCTACACCCTACATTATTCCTCATCTCTACACCCTGCATTATTCCCCATCTCTACACCCTACATTATTCCTCATCTCTACACCCTGCATTATTCCCCATCTCTACACCCTACATTATTCCCCATCTCTACACCCTGCATTATTCCCCATCTCTACACCCTGCATTATTCCCCATCTCTACACCCTGCATTATTCCCCATCTCTACACCCTACATTATTCCCCATCTCTACACCCTACATTATTCCTCATCTCTACACCCTGCATTATTCCCCATCTCTACACCCTGCATTATTCCTCATCTCTACACCCTGCATTATTCCCAGTCTCTACACCCTGCATTATTCCCCATCTCTACACCCTGCATTATTCCCAGTCTCTACACCCTGCATTATTCCCCATCTCTACACCCTGCATTATTCCCCATCTCTACACACTACATTATTCCTCATCTCTACACCCTGCATTATTCCCCATCTCTACACCCTACATTATTCCTCATCTCTACACCCTGCATTATTCCCAGTCTCTACACCCTGCATTATTCCCCATCTCTACACCCTGCATTATTCCCCATCTCTACACTACATTATTCCCCATCTCTACACCCTGCATTATTCCTCATCTCTACACCCTGCATTATTCCCCATCTCTACACCCTGCATTTATTCCTCATCTCTACACCCTGCATTTATTCCCCATCTCTACACCCTGCATTATTCCCCATCTCTACACACTGCATTATTCCCCAGTCACACTGCTATCCACAGTAACATAACTAGTCAAAGTAAAGCAGCCTTGCCAGAGGACAAATATGTTTAAGGAAAAAAACAACAATTCAAAACCATGAAGAACATTATCAAGTCCACTGAACTTAAGCTGGCCTCTGAAACCAAAGACAATTACAAACTTTTGTTTAGTTATGTTAGAAATCTAAGAAACAATACCCTACAGGGCTCAAACTTATTCATAATAGCGTCTCCTACTCTGAGATTGCCAGTAGCTTTGCAAACAAATACAGTAACAGTTTTGCTCCCGATACTTCTATCCAAAGCTCTGAAATATTGGAATCCCTTATTCTCCCAATTATCTGTAAAGGTCATTTACTGTAAGTGCCAAGTCCAAAAATACTTCCACAAAGGATCAATATACTGTGTTCTTTAAAAGTGTTAAACATGCGTCAGCATATTCATTCCTCAAAACGTTTAACTTACGTTTAGCCGCTGGGTTTGTCCCTGATGAGTGGCACATTAAACTAGTGATACGCCTTCATAAAAGTGGCCTTATAATGGGCTGGGTAATTACAGACCTATAAACCTTATAAGCCTCGTCTGCAAAGCCATGGAATGTATTTGAACTGACCTCATAAATTTCAATACCAAGAATCTTGCTAGACATGACTCCCAACAGTCTGGCTTTGTGAAGGGTAAATCCTACCTACTGATTGTGTTTATGGAAGCTGTGGACAGTGGCCACACAGTATACATACATTGTATCTTGATCTGTCCAAGGCTTAGACACCATCATAGAGATGCTAAATGCTTTCAAATCAACCCATATGTGGTAAAGAAGATAGTAATCCGGCTGAAAGTAAGAACCCACATACAATATCTCCACAAATCCAATATCTCCAGCAATATTACAACAAGAGTCCAAAATCTTCACCAACACATAAATAAAACAAAGTTGACATATTTATAACCCAGTATCTCCCAAACTGATGCAATACACTTCCCTTGCATGTTAAGCAGTGTGAAGGACTATTTTCCTTTAAACATAACCGAGATGACTGGATGGGTAGCCAGAAATGTACTGTGATTTAGTGGCTTTGGAATATCTATGAGCTTTGGAATATCTATGAATCTAGGAATAAACTCTCACATCTGATTGAAACAGTCTAGAGGAATGCCACTAGAAAGATGCAGGATGACATGGAGGGAACAAATATGAATGAACCCTAGAAGAAATGATGCTCTTCGCAGTAGGGACCATAACAGACAGAGGTAATGTGAAATAAATGGAAACGATCATATCAGAAGGGGAGGGTATGATCATCAGACTGTAGGCAGTCACTATTCCCCTGGATTTCCAAAAGTACTTCATCACGGAAGGGCTGCTGGAGCCACAAAATAAGTATCAGAAGAGGCAGTGCAGACAGAATCTGGAAAAGCCATTCAAGGAGCGAACCTGCAATACATCTGGCAGCAACCATCACTTAGTGATTTATGCAACTGTGTGTTCTTGAATTGTGCATGGCTGGTTACTTCCATTAAATTTATTCGAACAAAGTAACTTTTAAAATTAATATATTTTATCCATACACTTTTATTCTGTTACAGTAAGTGTCTGGTTGGTAGACAATTGCTAACAGGAGCTTCCTTTAGATACATGTACTACTTTTGTATGCAGTTTCCATGAAAAATGCACAGTAACCCCAAGTTTGTACACTACATTTACCAATAATTCTGAATGTGAGGGGGGCAGGTGCCACCCTTAACCTCCACTTCAAGCATCTCAGTGTAGAAGGTTAAAGGGAAAACAATTTACAGGTAAATGTAAATCATCCAAATATTCTTAAAATTAATCTATACAGACCAGTTATGCTCACCTGCCACATTACACCAGTGTCCAGGAAGATTTGTGACATGGGGAGAATGCAAACGTGGAAGGCAGGGATGGAGATGGTAGAATGCTAATTATCTTAAGGTACAAACTTATTCAGAGTTTTTGCCTCTACTAGTCATCAGGCAAAAGTAATGTAAAAGTTTACTTTTGGTCAGAAGCTCTGCATCAAAATGGATTACCTTATTATTAACACCCAGTCCTTTTCCACTATTCAAACAGGAATTAAAATAACATCTAAAATTAAAACTGCTGCACTTGTCTCAATCCTATTTCATGGATATTCGGTTAGATGTTTTGGGGAATGCACTTTACTATGACTGATTATTTAATTGTTTGGAAGTGTTAATATCTGCAATTTGCCTGTTGTCACTAAACTATCATAGGTGTGTATATATGTGTATTTATATATATATATAAAATATATAGACATATACAGCTATAGATATGTGGCACAGTGGTGCAGCAGGTAGTGCTGTCGTCTCACAGCAAGAGGTTCGCTGGTTTGATTCTCATTTGGGGTGCCTTCTGTGCAGAGTCTGCATGTCCTCCTTGTGTTTTCATGGGTTTGCTCCAGATACTCCAGTTTCCTCCCACATTCCAAAGACATGCAGTAGGTGGACTGGACACGGAATTGGCCATAGGTGTGAGTGTGTGGTGTAGAACAACTATGGCAGGGCTAGCCACCCGGCAGTGTAAACCTTGGCTCTAGAGGATTGTCACTGTTGAAGTGCCATGCTGATCACAGGTGTAAAAATGGGAAACAGTGGTTGTCGATAGATATACATACATGCATACATATATGTGTGTGTGTGTGTGTGTGTGTGTGTGTATGGATTCACTCTATAATCCTGAAATATCAAATTTCAGAATTTCCAGATCATAAAGCCAAAACCGGACAATCCTGAAACCCCAGAAGCATGAATTTTAAAATCACTAACAGTACACTATCCACACACACACAGCTTCCCCAACACACAAACAAACACTCAAACCTACACTACATACAAGCAGGGGGAAAGCCCCCCTGCACCCCCCATGTAGTGGGCAAGCAACCGACACCCCCCTTCTTATATATACTAACTCCAAGGTTGCACTACACAGACAAATACACAAAAACACCATCATACAAGCTACATACCCCTTGCACACACAGATCACAGTAACCAAACACACTGACACACACCAAACACACTGACACACACTAAAGCCCCTAACCAAAACCCTGAAAACATACTTACCTGAACTTCCAGCTATCCCTTCACACAGCGCAACACCAGAAGCACTACTTCAAAATTTCCATACTTCGGGATTTTGAAATTCGCACTTCTGGGGTTTCGAACTTTTGAGCTTTCAGCTTTATAATCTCGGGATTCTGAAATTCGGTATTTCAGAATTTCGGGATTATAAAGTGTTCCTGTATAATATATATATATATATATATATATATATATATATATATATGTTTATAGGTTAGTACTAGGCTATCAGCCCTAGGACCTATACAAGCCCAGCCATAACAATTCCCTGGATATTTCTTCCCACAGTATTTACTTCCCTGGACCCCTGTCTAGCAGGTCGACTGACGTGATCCCCAGGGTGAATTTCCCATCTCCCATCCAATCATCAAGGCTCCTTCTGAAGAGGGCCAAAGAGGCACTCTGACATGTATGGGGAGTCTATTCCACAGTCTGGGGAGTCTCTGGGTCAGGAACCTACCCCTCCAGCATGTTTTGTTCATTGTGATGACAAGGTTTAGATCCCTGGAGTGCGTCTTTCTGAAGGATTGGGATTTCTTTAAGTATACCATGTCCAACAGCTCTGAGTTTGACATGGCCTTGTATGTCAAGCAGAGATTGCCTCGGAGTAGACGATATGTGAAAGTATAGGTGGCGTTTTTTTAGATGGTCAGCATAGGGCATCTGCTTTAGGCCTGTGATTCTTTTAGTGAGGTATTTCTGCGGCCTTTCCAGTTGTTGCAGATGTCTTGAGTGGTACCAAACAGGGCGTTGTATTCTATAATGGGTCTAATGACGCATGAGTACAGTGGGACAATGACCTCCTTTTTTCGGAATGAAGAGCCCTTAGTGATGAAGTGTGCCACATAGAAGGATTTTCTGACTGTTGTGGCGATGTGGTTATGGAAGGTGAGACCACTGTCCACCTGTGTGCCTAAGTCTCATCACACTTTTGGTTTTTATTGTACTGCCACCTATGTGGTAATTCACGGGTACATGTTTTTTCCCCAAAGGGGATAACTATACATTTCTTGGCATTGAGCTTGACCCCATGGCTCTGGCACCAAGCATCTGTTTCTGTAAGGCCCTTTTGTAGATTATCCACATCATTATATATATAGGTTGTCTATCAGATGTTTGACGTGACCTGTACCGAAACTGGTAACACTGACCCAACAAAATCGAATCTGACAACAATGGAACCCCAAAACATCATAACACAATGATTCCTGAAAGTCCCTACCACTCTGCACCACAGAACAAGCACTAACATGGGTTACAAAGGAGGGCAAGTCAGGGAGTTTGGAATACTTTTTTTTCCGGCATTGTCAGTTTTGATGCTGTTATGTTGATGTTACCAATTCGGTACATGTCACACTGAGCATTTGATAGATAACGACACACACACACACACACACCCACATACACACCTTTTTTCTGTTGTATTTTGTTCTTTTCTCCAGGTTACAGCTGAAAAAAGTGCCATGTCTGCAGCCTCCTATCAAAAACAATATTAATAATTGAACAGACTTTGGTTACAAGGCATTACCATACTTTTGACATGCTTCCCACTTACAGAGCAGGCAATGTTGTACCTTTGACATGCTGGTGTTCCTAACTCATGAACAGCTTAGGCTCTCAACTGTTCATACAAAGTCCTACTGACAAGGCAAACACAGTGCTGCCTAGAATACTAATCACCTTAGCTGTATGTCGCAGGTGAAAAAAAAAAGAGTGAAACGTAATGTGCAAACACGCATGTTTGCATACTCACACACAACTAAATAAAAACTGGCAGATTGCAGGAAACTTAAAATGGGGTGCTACCTCCCTGTCACCTGCACTGTAATTTTCTTAGTCCCATTGTGAGATTGCTTCATGGGTACATAGAGAACTGCTGATGCAAAAGTTAAAGTCAGGGCTCTCAGACACAACCTTACCTTATATTGAGCACTGCAAGTGATTGAAAAACAAAATAAAATAAAATCCGGCAACACAAAGGCTGAATTTTCACACAACCCCCCCACATAGCAAACACTGCACCACACATCTGTACTCCACACTCTTATTCAGAATCCTAGTCACATTATAACAGAAGACATCCTGGAGTTTAGATAACTTAAATGCATACGACTAAAGCACGACACGATGACACAATGCTACAGCTGCCACGGTAAGCAGTGTGAGCAACGGAAGAAAGGTGCACAGTACAGACAACACAAAAAGCTGCAAGGGCGCGCACACACACACACACACACACACACACACACACACACACACACACACACACACACACAGGTGTGCATCCCACCATAGCCACATTAGCTAGCTGTGTTACTGTAACTCATGAGCATGCCTATCAAGAAAACAGGTGTCTCTTATCCTTCTATGAATATAAAATTCAATTTAAGCCTACCAGTAACTGTTATATTTGAACAACAAAAAAGCTACGATCAATTAGGCAGAGAAGGTCAATAATTGTTCTGAAAATTTTTTTCAGTGGTTCTAATGTAGGTTCATAAATAACAGAAAGAATTCTCCTCCCAACTGCTTGCAGAACTTTAGTCTCGAAGACCTAAAAGAAAGCAAAAGCCAATTCTACAATGCGGGATATGGAAAAAGACACACCTGCCTGTTCATCTAAAGAAAAATCAAACATGATGTGAAGAATTCAGTACAGATTTGGGAGAGGGAAAAAGGTGGTACAAAAGAAATAAATCTGCATGAGATCAAGGGTCTTCAAAACATGAGGCCAGATTTTCTGGTGAGGCCCCATATTGCTTCAGCATGAAAAGATTAAGCAAATCTGGAGAAATACTTCTATTCTGAGATACTGTGCATCATGGGATATGCCAAGCTGAAAAAGGTCAGCAGTGGGAGAATTTCTCAATTTATTAAACATTTCGAGCCAAGAAAAGCAGAGCAGAAAGAAACGTTCCTCAGCTGTACCCTTGGGAGGTAAGTGAATGCAGTTCAAAAAGGTAAATGAAAAACTGTTGGCTGAGAAATTAAATGAAATGCCAAAAGATAAGTACAACGAAAACTACAGAAAGGTAATAATTCAACAACTGAGGCCTGCAGTACAGAAACAGAAATATGACTTCAGTAATGTTTAACAACTGCAATAAAGCAACACAGGTGTGTGGACTACTGCACTACGTTTTTGTCAAGAAAATGTGAAAATTACATTTTGCAGTTTTCAGATACAGTATTCTGTAGCATTTTCACCCATGATATAGCTGCACAGAACTACAAAGACCATTTTGGCAAGTTAACAGCAATTCATTACCGCAACTTTAGAGGATGCAGGTAATACAGCAATGTCATGTGAGTCAACCCAAAATGAGAATTACACCAAGGCAAAGGAAGTAAAAGCAAAGGTATACTCATGCAGTCATAACGGTAGTGCAAGTAGCTGACATACAGGTGTAAGGACAGGTCTGCCTATGAGCTGCAGAGTCTTACAATGCAGTACAGCAGAAGTATTGCAGATGGCGAGATTAACTCATTAACACCTACATGATGTTGAATGTCACACCTCTAGCAGTCTAAACATATTTTGCATTTCAGAGCATACTCTGAAAAATAAGCTTAAAAAGCATAAAATAAACAAAAGTTATTATTTTGTGAATAAAAGGGTTTAAAATGGTACAAATAGCAATATTATCAGTAAGACTTATTCTTTAGTGGTAATAGTACATTCCTAGTATAATGCACACAAACCCCAAATTACATTTTTTCTAAACTTTCACAAACACATGTTCACATCTTGAAACTACACCACAGACCTATATTGTTACACCATTTTTGTTAAACAAATAAAAACTTCCACATGACAAGAAATTCCTCAATAAGTGCTTTTTTATTGAGATATTTACAGAAATATGAAGACATATGTTTATTTGTATAATTAGCAGTACAGATAATACTGAATATCAAGATGTGTAACTTACAGTGCAAATATCAAAGACACTGTTCAATATATAAGATTTCGCCTAATGTCATGCAACAGTTTGCAAGTTGTTTTGTTTTTGAAATATTAAGTATATGTGGAAATGGTGGTTATTTTCATAATTACTAACAAACTATCAATATTTTTGTTATATAAACCAGCATTTTCAGTGCATTATCCTGTCTCTCACATTGGTATTTCACCCCGTATACCTCAATAAAATGTAGGTCTCTCAGTTATGAAAGTATAAACATAAAAATATGAATAACAAATGGCAAGCAAAGGTTCATTTCTCCACTGCAAAGCATACTAGACTAACATTCTTAGTGTCATTTAGTTAACTCCTTTGTCCTTTCTAGTACTGTCTATTATTAGCTGGTAAGTCACTTACTTAAAGAACCCAGACCCATAACAGTTCTGGATGAAGTATGGGTGTGAACTAGAAGTATACAAAAAGGTGTTATAGGCTTGAGTGAGTTAAAGGAAGGCCGGGGAAAAGGCCAGAGTTTTGGGAAATAGTGTGAAAAGCAACTCAACTTGCCAATGACTTCCTGTGTAAAAACATAATGAAGTGAGAGCGAAAATGCTATGGGTATGAGAAGAAAGATACCGCAGTGAAGAAAGCAGTCAGAGTGGAATGTTGAAATTTATGAACCTTAGACAATAAGCCTCTTGAGTTCAGGAAAGGAAAAGAGAAAGAAAGGGGTCAGATCCAGCAGGGATGCATTTTGTGACTAAATAAAAAATAGGATAACAATATAAAAAAGTTTCAGGCTGTGATGAAAGGAGGTACTGGCAGCACAGCTAGCTGGAATTTTGTAAATAATTGTGTGTCATTTGTAAATATCAAACGGATTTATTCAAGATGCTAGAACTGCATGTCATGCAAGATGCTGGTATTACAAATGTATTAGAACTGTATGCCCTGTGTAGATCAAACTGATTTGTACAGATGTTTCTGTTGAAAAGGTAAGTGCTTGTATCTGAAATGTATGCACAGTGTGCCTTACTGGAGAGAAGAGAAATGTACATGCACTATTGTAACTGTTTAAATGCATGTTTTAACAGAGGAAACTGGAGGGTTCATCTCAGTCCAGCAAACTTTAGAAAAATATATTAAATGAAATCTCTTTATAGGGTAGGCCATAAAGTTGCTATCTCACAGGCTTCAATGCAGCCATTGTCACAAAGTCTGTACAATGAAGCTTTCTGTATTGTCTTTGGGGTGAACTAATTGCTGCTCTGGAAGTGTGAAGGTATGCAATTGTGTTTTATGGCTTCCAGCACCTGCCAAAGATCTGAGCAAAAGCCCTTGTCTGTGTATTTTTACAGGTAGATGGGTAAGTCCTGCCAACTTCCGGCAATGGGGGGGTGCCTGGGAACTAGAAGTCAGATGACAAGAAGTGATGTCATTCTGCAAGTTATCCCAGCAGTAATATTTTAGATATTATTTTGAGAAGTCTCTTAGTGAGAGTGAGTATTCTGTATTCTTTCTTGTGTCTGACAACAAGGACCACTCACCACATCATCTGCCTTTCTCTATTAAGCAGGTTATTAGGGAATAGTATAATTCTCCTAAATTCAGTCAGGAATATGTTCATAGGTAGGTACTAGGCTATTGGCCCTAGGACCTATACAAGCCTAGTCAAAAAGGTACCCTGGCTTTCACCACCCAAGAAAATTATTTTCCTGTGCCCCTGTCAAGCAGAGCCACAGAGGTGATCCCCGGGGTGAATTTCCTATTTCCCATCCAATCAAGATTTTTCTTGAAGAGTGCTAATGAGGAGGTTTGTTTGACATAGATAGGTAGTTTGTTGCAGAATATGGGAAGTCTCTGGGACAGGAATCTATCCCTCCAGCATGTTCTGTCTATTGTGGTGACAATGTTTAGGTCCCTAGGGCATGTAGCTAGGAGGGATTGGGATTTCTTTAAGTGGAGCATGTCCAACAGCTCTGGGTTTGACATAGCTTTGTACGTTAGGCAGAGATCGCCTCTGAGTAGGCGATATGCGAAGGAGTAAAGCTGGAGTTTTTTGAGACTGTCTGCGTAGGGCATCTATTTGAGGCCGGTAATCCTCTTTGTGAGGTATTTCTGCAGCCTTTCCAGTTGTTGTAGATGTCTTGTGAGGTACATACCAAAAGGGGCGTTGTACTCTACACAATGGGTCTAATGAATGACGAGTAGAGGGGAACAATGACCTCTTTTTTCCTGGATGAGAAACCTTTTGTGATGAGGTGTGCCACTTAGAAGGATTTCCTGACTACTGTGGCGATGTGATTCTCAAAGGAGAGACTACTGTCCACCTGCGTCCGACGGTCTCATCACACTTTCAGTGTTAAGCAGACTACCACCTATGTGGTAGCTCATGGGTACAGTGTTTTTACCAAAGGGAATGACCATGCACTTTTTGGCATTGAGCTTGAGGCCATGGTTTTGACACCAGGCATCTGTCTCAGTGAGGCCCTTTTGTAGGATGTCCACATCATTAGGAGTTTCAATTATGGCTCCTAGTTTGCAGTCATCTGCGAACTTCGTTAGCCAAAGACCTTCTGTGTTAGCCTGTACTTCAGAAAAGTAGATACCAAACAGGAGAGGACCCAGGACTGAACCCTGTGGTACTCCACTTGTCACTGGTCTGAAGTCAGATTTGGAATCTGCTACTTTCACAGTGTGGATTTTGTCAGTGAGCCAGTTGGCAACCCATCTTGTGATATAGGGATTTATACCTAGTTTAGTGAGTTTATCTAGAATTCCAGAGTGGGGGATGGTGTCAAAAGCCTTGGCGAGATCTAGATAGGCTGTGTGAACCTCCTTACCCTTGTTTACGGCTTTGGTGACTGCTTCAAAGAAGTCAAGCAGGTTTAGGAGACATGATCTGCCTTTTACAAACCCGAACTGGGTGGGTCCAGAGTTTGGAGATTACCAATGTCTTTGTTTATAAGTTCCATGATGATACGTTCCATTGCCTTGCAGACCAGGCTCGTTAGGCTAATAGGGCGGTAGTTCCTATGGTCCGTGGTGGCTCCCCCTTTGTGGAGTGGGATAACTGTCGCTGTGCACCATTCAGTGGGCACAAAACCTGAGGTGAGGCCATGATTGAAAATGTTGCTTAGCTGGGGTGCCAGTTCATTCTGTAGTTCATGTAGAATGCAGCCTGGGATGTTGTCAGGCCCCATAGATGCTGTGCTCTTGGCTTTGGAGTGTGTGTTTTTTTACCTGTGCAGCCATGATTACAGGAACTCTGCATTCTTCCAGTATAGAGATGGGCCTTTTAGGGGGTGGGGGTAAAGTTAGCACTGAACCTATCTGCCAGGATGTTGGCAATATCAGTTGGTTCTGTATATTTAGTGCCATTGTGCTGTAACTCAGAGCAGATCTGAGTGTTGCCATTGAGATTCTTGACATAGCTATAGAATGCTTTGTGTCTGTCTTACGAATCAGTGGCGAATTTGCTTTCATAACTAGCTTTGGAGGATTTTATGAGGGATCTCAGCTTCTTACTGAGGCTGACCAGGAGTTCTTCCAGTCATGAGATTTTACTCTTTTTTGCAACAGTTTCTTTCTTCTATTGCAGAGTTTGCTTATGGCAAGGGACCATCAGATTGGCTTCCCTTTTTTGGAGGACAGCATCTTGGTTCTGTTAGGGATAGCACGATCCATGCACTTGTGTAAGTGCTTATAAAGTACATTTGTGTATGATTCAGCAGTCATACCACTATTGTCCATCTGCATGGGTGGCGTGAAGTTTGCCACTTCTGTCTTAAGAAGCGTGAAGTTGGCTCTAGAGAAATTCTTTACTGTGGTTTCTCTAATGCAGGGTGGGGGCAGGATGTGGATGTCTAGGCTGATTAGCTTGTGGTCGGATCTGACCAACGAGGAACTGACCTCTGGTGTGGAACACCAGTTGCCCATGTTGGTAATGACTAGGTCTAGGATATTGCTGCCCCTGGTGGGGGTGTGGATAAGTTGATCCAAGGCATTGGAATTTATGAATTCCCAAAATCATTGAGCAAAAGAGTTGGTACAGGAGTAGTTTTCCCAGTTAATGGTGGGGTAGTTGAAATCGCCCATTATTAGGGTGTTGGGTTTTACCCTAATATTTTCCAGTGTACCAAGAAATGAAGAGTGGGAATCCTGGGGCATGGTGGGGGATCTGCAGCAAATTACAATTTGGATTGCGGTCTTGCCCAGAGTAAGTTGCACTTGGATAATCTCACATGCATTATGCTGAGCAACTAGCCTGAAGGTGTGGATATCCTTAATGAATATGGACACACCTCCACCTTTAGTGTTTTGGTCCAGGTTAGGTGGCCGAAAGGTGTGGTATGAATTATAGCCTAGTAATGCAGGGGTGCTCTCTGGAGCCTTGAACCAGGTCTTTGTCACTGCACAGATGTCGATGTTTTCCATTTTAAGGAGTGCCTCGAGTGAATGCATTTTGAGGTTTAGACTTCTAGCACTGAGTAGCATTACCCTTAGATTTTGCTTGCTTGCACCTGTTATGGTGGTGAATTTGTCATTTGAACCTTGCCTAAAAAAAGGCACTATAGGGGTGGCAAGAGCCTTAGCCAGTATCCAGAATCCCAAGGGTGACAGGTGCAGGCTATCTCTGGCAAAGCATCGTGGTCTGTCGATCATGTCATCCCAGGCAGACAGATACTGGATCCCCTGAGAATGACACCAGAAGCTTAGCCAATTGTTGAAGTCAATCATTTTGGTCCTTGTACTGTGATATCATTCTGGATGATGGCAGGATGCTACTCAGGGCTAGGGTCATACCTGCCTGTGCTACAAGATAAGAGAGCTCCTCCATGTCTCTTTTCATGTAGTCCAGGGAAGTACGTCTCAGGTCATTCATGCCAACAAGGACAATGACAGAGTCCTACTTGTACTTGTTGTGGAGTTACCTGAATGCATGCATTATGTGCAGATCCTGGCACCCAACAGGCAACTGTCAGTAATTTTCTCCTTGTTTAGCCTGGTGAGTGGAACATCAGTGTGCCTGACTATAGAGCCACCTATGGCTATAGTGTTAGGTACGTTGTTATGCCTTATGGGCTGTGGTTGAGTGGCACACTGAGTTTGTGGGCTGTGTGTCATTTGGGTTGTGTAGGGGGGTGGAGGTTGTATGTGTTTCGCCTTTGAAGGTCTCTGTTGCTTGAGCAGATTTTTATTGAGAACCTCTGCGAATGTAGGTGTGTGTTTTGTGTTGCTATGTGTGTGTTTTGGTGGTATAGGTTTTAAGGGACTATGTGATGAGTGTGGTGTGGTGCAACTGTTTACCTTCTACTCTTGGCTGTCTAGTTCAGTCTTGGATGAAGACAGCTTTGCTTCCAATTTGGCTAAATAAGTGCATCTCTCACAGGTTGTAGTGTTGGGTGGTAGGAGGAGAGGGTTGTCTGTGTACATGAGGCAATTGCTGCATTGCCTCAAGATGCCCAGATTCATCAGTTAGACAGGAGAAAACATCGGGTGATGATCCTTAGACATGCCTGGATAGGTGCTTATTTATTAAGTACTAAAAACTGTTTTCCTCTAGACAAGTGAGGAAAGTTGAGTGCTGTAGTAATTTGTAGCTTATTTAGTGCTTACAATGAGTTCTGAACAAGTGCTGAGCTTAAACAGATTTGAGTGCTAAAACTAAAAAACTGGCTAGTTCTAAGGGAAACTGTGAAGAGAAGACTTTATGGCGCCAGGAATAGTTTAACCCTAGCTTAGCGGTGATGCATAAAGTGTATTTTTCTTTAATGTAACAGTAGCAAATGAGCAAACTGATTTAAACAAATTAACCAATAAAAAGCTAAAAATTAATCCCCGTTCCAGCAGTCTTTGATCAGACAAGTTCTAACTGCACACTCCTGCCACTAGGGTGCAAGGGAACCTTCTCCAAAAAAAGATGGTCTGGATTAGTGCTCAAGTTATACAAACAAAGCTAGATTTAGCAGGTCTGAATTTAGTCTATGCTACAGCAAACAAGGCGTACCAATTTCAGAAAGAAACAGTTCAAATAAGCAGGCAAAATAAGCTTTAACCATAAACTCCCAGGTCAGAAGAGCAGAATCTACCCTCTCCTACCACGAGAGTGCAGACCACACCTTCTTAATGTAAAATAACTGGCCCGAAGAAGTGCTTAAACCAGAACTAATACACTCTTAGAATAACAGACACTAAGGCTTCAATCAGCAACTCCCATCTTAGTAGGATGTAAGCTACCTTTCCTGCCACAACAGTGCAGACCACAAACCTTTTTAATGTAAAACAACTGGTCTGAAGCCCAAGTACTTCAACCAAAGGCTTAGAATAACAGTTACAATTTAATCAGGCTACTAACAAGCAGTAATAAATGCAGCAGAATAAATGCAATAAAGTAGGAAGAAACACAAATACAGTAAAAACAGATGAATAAAGTGCAATTTTTATTTTGTATAACAATAGAAAACTAGCAAACTGACAAACAAATTAACCAATTAACCAGTAAAAAAGCTCAAAAGTGAGCCCTGTTCGAGCAGTCCTCAGACAAGTTCTAACTGCACACTCCTGCCACTAGGGTGCAGGAGAACCTTCTCCAAAAAGATGGACTGGATTAGTGCTCAAGTTATACAAACAAAGCTAGATTCAGATGCCTGAATCTAGTCTATGCTACAGCAAACAAGGCACACCAAAATTCAGAAAGAAACAGTTGAAATAAGCAGGCACAATAATCCTTTAACCAGAAATTCCCAGCTCAGAAGGGCAAAATCTAACCTCTCCTCCCACAACAGTGCAGACCACAAACCTTCTAAATGTAAAATAACTGGCCTGAAGCCCAAGTGCTTAAACCAGAACTAATACACGAGCACATCCACTCATGCATGAATCGTGCCATCCCAAATAGAACCAAAATGCTCTCATCCAAAAAAAGGAAGCCAATCTGGTGGTCCCCTGCCATAAACAAACTTTACAACAAAAGGAAGAAACTTTTGCAGAAAAGAGGAAAATCCCAGGATGCAAAAAACTCCCTTACTAGCCTCAGTAAGAAACTGAGGTGCCTCATAAAATCCTCCAAAGCTAGTTACGAAAATAAAATTGCCAAAGATTCCAAAGACAACCACAAAGCATTCTATAACTATGTCAAAAATCTAAATGGCAATGCTCAGATCTGCTCTGAGCTAAAACAGAATGGCATTAAATATACTGATCCAAAGGATATTGCCAATATCCTGGCAGATCGATTCAGTGCCAACTTCACCCCCTCTCAGCCCCTAAATGGCCCATCTCAATACCGGAAGATTGCCAAATTCCAGTAATAACGGCCACACAGGTACAAAACGCACTCTCTAAAGCCAAGAATACAGCATCCATGGGACCAGATGACATCCCGGGCTGTGTACTACATGAACTACAATATGAACTGGCACCTCACCTAAGTGTCATGTTTAATCATAGCCTCACCTCAGGTTTCGTGCCCACTGAGTGGCGCTGAGCTACAGTTATCCCAATCCACAAGGGGGGATCCACCTTGGATCCCGGAAACTACCGTCCCATCAGTCTGACAAGCCTTATCTGCAAGGCCATGGAGCGTATTATCATGGAACTTATAAACAAAGACATTGGCAACCTTCAAACACTGGACCCCACCCAGTTTGGGTTTGTGAAGGGCCGATCTTGTCTCCTGAACCTGATTAACTTCTTTGAATCAGTCTCCAGAGCCATGGACAAGGGTAAGGTGGTCCACACAGCCTATCTAGACCTTGCCAAGGCTTTTGACACCATCCCCACTCTGGAATCATAGATAAACTTACTAAGTTGGGCATTAATCCCTATGTCACCCAATGGGTTGCTAAATGGCTTACTGATAGAACCCACACTATAAAAGTAGCTGACTCCAAATCCAGCTCCAGACAAGTGACAAGTGGAGTACCTCAGGGTTCAGTCCTGGGGCCGCTCTTGTTTGGCATCTACTTCTCTGAAGTACAGGTCAACACTAAGGGACTCTGGCTAACAAAGTTTGCAGATGACTGCAAACTGGGAGCCATTATTGAATCCCAAATGATGTGGATACTCTACAAAAGGGCCTTACAGAAACAGATGCTTGGTGCCAGAGCCATGGGCTCAAGCTCAATGCCAAGAAATGTATTGTTATCCCCTTTGGGAAAAACATGTATCCATGAATTACCATATAGGTGGCAGTACACTAAACACAGAAAGTGTGATAAGAGACTTAGGGACACAGGTGGACAGTGGTCTCACGTTCGATAACCACATCGCCACAACAGTCAGGAAATCCTTCTATGTGGCACACCTCATCACGAAGGGCTTTTCATCCAGAAAAAGGAGGTCATTGTCCCACTGTACTCATCCCTCATTAGACCCATTATAGAATACAACGCCCCATTTGGTATGTACCTCTCAAGACATCTGCAACAACTGGAAAGGCCTCAGAAATACCTCACTAAAAGAATCACAGGCCTAAAGCAGATGCCCCACGCTGACCGCCTTAAAAACTCCAGCTATACTCTGTGCATATCGTCTACTCAGAGGCGATCTCTGCTTAACATACAAGGCCATGTCAAACCCAGAGCTGTTGGACATGCTACACTTAAAGAAATCCCAATCCCTCAGAGCTACACGCTCCAGGGATCTAAACCTTGTCATCACAATAAACAAAACATGCTGGAGGGATAGGTTCCTGACCCAGAGACTCCCCAGACTCTGGAATAGATTGCCCATACATGTCAAGCAGAGTGCCTCTTTGGACCTCTTCAAAAGGAACCTTGACGACTGGATGGGAGAAAGGAAATTCACCCCAGGGATCACGTCAGTCGCCCTGCTCGACAGGGGTCCAGGAAAGTAAATAATGTGGGAAGAAATAGCCAGGGAATTGTTATGGCTAGGCTTGTATAGGCCCTAGGGCTGATAGCCTAGTACCAACCTATGAACCTATGAACCTATAATAACAGACACTGAGCCTTCAATCAGCAATTCCCAAATTTAGAAGGATGTAAGCTACCTATCCCTGCCACAACAGTGCAAACCACAAACCTTAATGTAAAACAACTGGTCTGAAGCCCAAGTGCTTAAACCAAAAGGCTTGGAATAACAGTTACAATTTACTCAAGCTACTACCAAGCAGTAATAAATGCATCAGAATAAATACAATTGAGTACTTTTAAGACGAGGCAAAATCAAAATAAAGTGCAATTTTTTTTTAGCAAAGTGCAAGGAGAGAGGAAGGTGGAGCAGAGATTAAGAACCTAAATGGGTTGGGCTTCTCAAATGTTCTCTCTGTATTAAGTAGAGTGAACACCAGACTGGGAGGGGTGTCCCAGATCAAATTTACAGTAGGGGCAGGCAACTGCAAAGCCACCAACTATAACAACTCTACAAGAAAAGGGTGGGAGGGGGGAAAAACAATTTCAGGACAGATGAGAAACATAAAACGATGCCAGAAAATATATAAAATAATTCAGTCAGGCAAACAATAATTCAGTCAGGCAAAATTAAGACAATGCAGAACTCTGAAAGGTTAAAATGCCAAGAAATATACTTATCAATCAGCAATTTACTTCTAAACTGTTTGAAAATCACACCAGCCAGAACCCAGGAGTTTCCAACAGTTTATCTTCCAAGGGTATATCATAAAGCTTAGTTTAAATATTGTTTTTCTTTATTTATGTGAGCCTGTCCTGCAACGTTATTTTAAACATTTCCTGTGGTTTTGAACTCTGATGTCACTGTGAATATATACTTAGTATTTTCTTGTTCTTTTATTATTTATTAAATATATTTAAACATTTCATTGTGGCTGATCTTTGTAGAGATATTTAAGTTCTGAAAGTATTTGCATATTTATTTTGTGACAGTGTGTGGGACACTCCTAATAGCCTTCCTCTTTGACAAAATACCATTTGTATTAATATTAACTTCACTCAGTATATTGGGTACCCTTGGAAGAGCCTTAAGGTAGCTGGCAGGAGTGTTTGGTTGCAGTCATAACTATCTTACAGTAGTCTGGGCAAAAGGGGGTATAGCTAGTAAACTTGTGCCAGTCTTTCCCAGGTGTGTGTGTGTGTGTGTGTGTGTGTGTGTGCAAATCAAATCTCAGAGTGTGTGTATCAGCTACCTGGGCAGGGACACGAAGCACTGGTTGGACAGAGAGGGTTGCTGGAGGCTTTGGCTTGGACACTCAGCTGAAATCTCAACTCTATAGCTGTGTCAGTGGGGAGTCTTACTGGAGATCTGGAGAAAGAGGGAGAAACCAACCCCAGACTGACTGTGGTATCTATGTGCTGTTAAGGGGAAATTGCACTTGATGCAGAGAGCTGCATCTGCAAATACTGTGTGTGTACCTGTTAACCTCCCAGTGTATGTCCTCCACTGGTGCCAGTGGTGAGGATTTAGGCTCCTTGATTACTGGTCCAGTGGTGGGTCATCACAGAGACAAATAGGGACTTGACCTTGTTTATTTATATTACAATTAACAGTTGGTAATGCTGCCATTTGCTAAGAACTGAGGTTAAGTAATTCCAGAACACTGAGGTAATAAAAGAAAAGACAGCACTGTTGTTCTTGTGGAATGATGAGAAATAAGAATGTTTGCACTGGTACCCACAATAGTACAGGCTGTAATCCTGACTATGATGCAAGCAACTTTGGTTCAAGTAGTAGATCTAGCATGCGAGACACACAGTGGGAGATGAAGATTAAGCAACTGAAGGTTCACCCACCTATTTTGGGAAGGGAGCAGAGTTGGCCAATGGAGGCCCATCATTAAGTAATGACTAGAAGGATACCATGGAGATGCACCCATCTGGCGTGGCCT
This sequence comes from Protopterus annectens, assembly GCF_019279795.1. Lineage (NCBI taxonomy): Eukaryota > Metazoa > Chordata > Ceratodontiformes > Protopteridae > Protopterus > Protopterus annectens. Next base: position 272,554,068 of record NC_056746.1, on the reverse strand, counting down.
GCATGAAGACATGCTGTAAAGGTATTAAATGTATGGAGGTGCCAGTGAGTGGAACAGCATTCCATGCAATCCATGTTTAATACGTAGTTAAAGCCAAAGGAAGTGCAGCATGGCTAGAAACTCCAAAACATATGAAGACATCATTCGCCTAGTGTCCGACTCCTGCCTCCTAGGAATAAGGACGGACAACAACTGGTAATCCTCTTGGAAAGCAGAGACCTCTCACACTGGGTGATGTGGAGTTATGTTGGACAGCATATGAAAAACAAACACATCAAAAGGTCCACTGAAGGGTGGACTTCCAAGTTGGATGTGCAACGATCAACAGCTTGACTACAGCTCTCCCAGTATGAAAACTGGAACTGAAAAACAGAGGGTCATTGAAACTGTTTTTGGGTAGAATTCAGTTACTGACTAGTAAGTACACTGCATGGATACCAGCAATGAATAAAATTGGAAAACCTACAAGAAAATCAGACAGAAAAGGTAAATTATGCAAATGTTCAGTAAAAGGTAGTTCAAGCTTCAGCTTTGGTTCAAGAGATGACTCAGAGTAATTTAGGGTAAAAAAATAAATGAAATGTACTCACAGGTAATTAAAATAAATGAAAAATACAAGGAAGGTATCTACTCAGATAACAAAAGGCTGCTAATATAAAAGAAGCTTTAGCTGTTCAGATGTATTGTTAAAACTGCAAAAATCAGGGAATGAAATTAAGAAAAGCTGGCTGATTATGAGGTTTCTTGAGAACAGCTATTTCAAAATATAGCAGAATTAAAAGAATCGCACAGAAAAAATGAGATTTTCTGCATTACCACAGAAACTGGAAGGAACAGACTATTAATTTTATGAAAGCACAAATAAGCAACTGGACTGCTGTTCCACAGCAGGATTTGAAAACTGAAAGGGCACATCAAGTGTATGCTCCAAACATGGCAATGAGAAAGCAGCCAAGACCTATATAAGTAAAGATGCATTCATAGCAGCAGAAAGAATTGATCATGACAAAACTATGGGAAAAGGGTAAAGTATTAACACTAGAGACAGCAGCGTGTTTGTAGAAAATGATTATTCACTGTAACCAGGCAGAAAAGAAGTACATTTAAACCAGCAATCAGGGAATGTTGAAAGGTAGGTGTTACATTCAAGCTGCTGTATCCAGCTATCTTCTGATTATTTTTTCCTGGAGGATCAAAGACATTTTATGATGCAGAACAGGCCAAGGAGGAAATAACATTAAAGTTTATATATATATATCTCTCTCTCTCTCTCTCTATATATATATATATATATATATATATATATCTCGAAATTCAGTAACCCGAAACTATGAAGTCGAACCACTCACAACACTGAAACTCACAATCCCGAATCACACAATCAAGAACATACATACCCCATACACCACTTAACATACACACCATTCCACCCACAGCACACAAACCACACAACCCTAACACTACATTTAAGCAGGGGGGGGCAAACCCCCCTGCACCCCCCACACACCCCCTACTTATATATACCAACTCCGAGGTCGCACATACATAAAAAAAAAAAAGCAAACCACAGATCACGCCATCCTCCACCCACTCGCACACAAACACACATCACAGATACACAAACACCAACAAATCCAACACTCACATTTATACCTCCCTACCCTTACCCACATACACAATGTACAAAAACACACACAAACACTCACCTACCTGCGATTTCAGGCACCATAACACTACACGCGACAGACAATGCCTAAGTGCAGATTCTAGATATTCAAATTCACTCTTATGCACTTTTGGCATTCTGGTTTTCAGCTTCATAGTCTTGGGCAGGGTTGCCAGATTTCATATTGGCATGGTGGGGACGACAAAAAAAAAAGTGAAGAGCAAAAAAAAAAAAAAAAAAAAAGTTCTTTAATGCGGAACAGAGTTCCACATTAAAGAACAGTAGATCTACACTAAACACGGAGCTTCTCGTGTTTAATGGCAGAACAGTGCAGTTCCGCATTCAACAGAAGTAGCTCCGTGTTTAGCGATTTTTGATTGGCCTGTATGCCAGTATACGGGCTAATCAAAAATTGCTGAACACGGAGCTACTTCTGTTTAATGCGGAACAGAAGAAGCTCCGTGTTTAGCGATTTTTGATTGGCCTGTATGCCAGGTATACGGGCCAATCAAAAAAAAAAAAAAAACACAAAGTGGAGGCTGGCCGGGATTTAAACCGGCAGGGCAGGACTTGGGATCAGGCTGCTGATCTCGGGGCAGTCCCGCCCAAATAGGGACGTCTGGCAACCCTGGTCTTGGGTTACTGAATTTCAAGATTTCAGTAATTCCAGAATATGAAGTGAAACTATATATATCTACATATATATATATATATATATATATATATATATATATATACACACACACACACACACACACACACACACACACACACACACACACACACACACACACACACACACACACACACACACACACACACACACAGAGAGAGGACCATCAGTGAAACCTTTTCTAATGTTCCAAAGGAAAATGCTTAAAAGAAAAAAAAAAGGCACAGGAGTTGACAAAAAGAATCAAAAGTGCCTTGTACTGGAACGAACCAGAGTCTGGTGCTGGGAGATGGAGATGAACAGGAAGACCACCAGCAACATTGAAATTGGTAAATAAATGGGAAACTATAAAGCATCAAGCACATTTGTGAAATATGGCTTTACAAGAAAAAAAATGTCTGAAAAAGACTGGATTTTAGTTGACTTTACCAAACTTATAGATGGACTGCAAAACATATACTCCACTTTAACTTAATAATGTTTAAAAGGACACTACAAGAGGAAATTTTACTGTAATTAAACATTTTTGCTCTTATTAGCATTTGTTTAAACATTTCATTATATAAACTGCATGCGTATATGTATGATAAAGCATTTTTGTATATTGTGTAATAAGGGGTATTTTAAATGTGCAGGGAGTCTTTTCAGTCACTACTGTAATCGCTATAGATTTAAAAGTAAACAAGTACTTTTTTAGTAGTAAGAAATACTCTCTTTACAGTATAACCAGAAAATAAAGGCTTGACAAAAGCAAGATTAATGTTACTATGCTGAAATTTTGTATTGCTAAGTAATGGGTGCAAAATGCCAAGTTTCTTACATTTGCAAAGATATTAGCCTGTTTTTCCATTAGTAAATGTTTAATGGGAGTCCAGAAGTCTGCAGGTGAAGGCAGCTGAACATTCTTTTCTGAATGAAATTTAAAAAGATCTATTGCTAAGTAACTTTCTATGGAGACAAGCTGTCTGCAGGTGCAAGCAATTAATCTTGAGAGTTCTGAGCATTATTTTCTGAGGAAAATGCAAAATTTAAAGGTACAATGGCAAGTCTAAAATTATGGAACGTGAATAAAAGATAGCAACCTCTCTTGCAGCCTTAATACTTAAATGCATTTAATAGAACAGTGTACAATTTAGTTGTACTTAAAGGAAAACTCCACCCTAGAACTAAAAAAAAAATCATTTTTTTTTCACTCTGTCTTTGCTTCCTGACCTATTTTAACACCTCAAGATCACTCTAAGTGCTTATTTGCAACTTTAGCCTGTTTTTCATAACATGGCTACCAATGGAGCTTGATGCATCAACGTGACCTTGTAATTCCTCAACCCTTTCTCCTTCCCATAATGTATTTCAAGTCTACTTTGTATGACTCATGCCAGACATAAGGAAGTAACTGAATTCCCATGCCATTGACATATAATGGGATTTGTGTGAGTCACTGTCATCTTCTATACTATATGTAAAAGGACTGCTTCTTTTCTGTCTCTTATCAATCTAATTTATATTTGGCTCAGAGCTTGTTTTACACTATACTTAGAAGTTATTCTCCTACAGAGAGAAAATTAGCTAAATTTCAGGCCTTTCTTCAGGGTTTTCTTTTGTAGTCAAGATGAACTGACAGTCACCCCCCCCCCCCCACATTACTGCTGATGTGTTAAAACTGTCACTGCACTGAGACACCCTTGCAGAATCAAGTAGAATTGACTGATAGCTCATAATGTAAAAGAAGGGACATGCAATAAAAATCTCTTTCCCTCTGCCTGCAGTAGGAAGGTTTATTTATTTAAATTGTTTCATTATCTTTTCTTGGTACAAGTAGCATAAACTGCTTGATTATTTTGGTTTGTTTATTACTAGTAACAATTTACCTCTTACTTTATCTATTACACAATATTACTGTAACCTTTGTTTGCGTAACTATTTCTTTCAGAGGAACAGTGGTCTTGTGGCATGTTTTTCCTCTAATTTCCAGACATTCTAGTCATCTCCAGATTTGTTAAATTATAGCAAAACACTAATTTGGCAAGCCCAATTCCATGATACTAGCACAGTAAAAGAATGTACTGATAGTAGCACAGCAAAAGAATGTACTGAAAATTATCTCTAGTCCATATAGTCCACGCAGTGCAATCATTTTTTGGGGGGAGGGCAGTGGGTACTGAATATTTTAGGAAATTCTATATCACTTGCATTAGTCATATAATTAATGCTTTCTTTTTGAACTTACTCTGCTGTTCTCAAATTCAACAGCAAACTGTTAAGCAATACTCTATTCATTGCCCTAGCATTAGTCATTTCTCTTTGAGGCACTCTTGTCTTTGTGCATTTTTTCAGTTATAATGTTATTCTGCTCATCTACTGATTTGTTACTGTGCAAAAGAAACACTAGTTCGCAATATAGAGTCCTTCATAATGTCACATTACTACTTAAGCTATGGTCTCACCAAAACAAAGAAATAAATGTGTGCAATTTGCAGGAAACGGCACTCAGGAGGGTTACAACCTTCAGTAAATTGAGGAGTGCAGCATTCCATTCCAGTTTTACTAAGTCAACTTGTGATGTCAGGCAGCAACCACACAGGACTAAACTTATATTTACAGTGTCAGGAGTATAGAATATCAATTTTTCCTTCATAATTTTCCTGTCTAACTGTGCAAATCACTTTAGTTTGGGAGTATTGCACATCTTACTCAAAGTTCTCCACAATAGTGCAGGCAGACATCCACACTCATACTTCATAAAATGCAAAAGACAAGAGTGCCTCAAAGAGAAATTACTGATGCTAGGGCAAGGAATAGAGAATTGCTTAATAGTTTGCTGTTGAACTTCCGAACAGCACAGTAAGTTCAAAAAGAATGCATAGTTACATGACTAATGCAAGTGATATGCAATTTCCTAAAATATTCAGTACCCACTCCCCTCTCCCGAAAAAAAAAAAATCATTGTATTGCATGGACTGTAGAATAGAAATCATTTTCAGTATATTCTTTTACTGTGCCAGTATCATGGAGTCAGGTTTGCCAAATTACTGTTTTGCTGTAATTTAGCAAATCTGGAGATGACTAGAATGTCTGGAAATTACAGAAAAAAACATGCCACAAGACAGCTGTTCCTCAGAAAGAAATAATTACGCAAACCTAAGTTACAGCAATACTGTGTTGTAGATATAATAAGGGGTAAATCAATCATTACTAGTAATAAACCAAACCAAAATAATCAAGTAGTGTCTGCTACTTGCACCCAGAAAAAATAATGAAACTATTTAAATAAATAAATCTTCCTACTGCAAGCAGGGGGGAAGAGATTTATATTGGAAGTCCTTTCCTCTCCATTATAAGCTGTCAATCACACTTGATTCTGCAAGGGTCTCTCAAGTACAGTAACAGTTTTAACACCTCAGCAGTAGTCTGGGGGGAGGGGAATGTCAATTCCTCCTGGACTACAAAAGAAAACCCTAAACAAAGGCCTGCAATTTATCTACTTTTCTGGCTGTAGTTGGATAACTTCCAAGTATAGTGTAAAACAAACTCTGAGCCAAACATAAATGAGGGTGATTACAGACAAAAAACAAGCAGTCCTTTTACAGAAGGTATAGAAGATGACAGTAACTCACATAAATCCCATTATAAGTCAGTGGCATGGGAATTCACAGTTACTTCCTTATGTCTGGCATGAGTCATACAAAGTAGACTTGAAATGCATTATGGGAAAGAGAAAGAGTTGAGGAAGAACGGTCATGTTGATACTTCAAGCCCCATTGGTAGCCATGTTGTGGAAAACAGGCTAAAATTACAAATAAAGCACTTAGAGTGATTTTGAAGTGTTAAAATTGGTTAGGAAACAAAGACAGTGAAAAACAGATTTTTTTTTGTTCTAGGGTGGAGTTTTCCTGTAAAAGATGGTCACAGCACTTTTTCTTATGACTAAAATTTAATGTTTTCTGAAAGCACACGTGCAGTTTTTCATATCTAGGAAGGGAACACACAGCAAAAGTAGCCGACTCCAAGTCCGACTTCAGACCAGTATCGAGTGGAGTACCACAGGGTTCAGTCCTGGATCCTCTCCTGTTTGGTATCTACTTCTCTGAAGTGCAGGCCAACACAGAAGGTCTTTGGCTAACAAAGTTCGCAGATGACTGCAAACTGGGAGCCATAACATAATCACCTAATGATGTAGACATTCTACAAAAGGGCCTCACAGAGATAGATGCTTGGTGTCAAAGTCATGGCCTCAAGCTCAATGCCAAGAAGTGCACTGTCATCCCCTTTGGGAAAAACTTGGTACCCATGAATTACCACATAGGCAGTAACTCACTAAACACTGAAAGTGTGATAAGAGACCTCGGGACACAGGTGGACAGTAGTTTCTCCTTTGATAACCACATTGGCACAGTAGTCAGGAAATCCTTCTACATGGCACACCATCACAAAAGGGTTCTACTCTAGAAAAAAGTATGTTGTTGTTGTTCTCTACTCATCTCTCATCTGACACATTATAGAGTACAATACCCCATTTGGCATGTATCTCACAAGACACCGACAACAATTGGAAAGGCCACAGGAATACCGGCCTCAAACAGATGTCATACGCAGACAGTCTCAAAAAACTCCAGCTCTACTCCATCGCATATCGCCTACTCAGAGGTGATCTTTGCCTAACATACAAAGCTATGTCAAACCCAGAGTTGTTGGACATACTACACTTAAAGAAATCTCAATCTCTCTGAACTACATGCTCCAGGGACATAAACCTTGTCACCACAACAAACAGAACATGTTGGAGGGACAGATTCCTGTCCCAGAGACTTCCCATGATCTGGAACAAACTACCCCTTCATGTCAAGCAAAGCTCTCCATTGGCCCTCTTTAAGAAAAATCTTGACTACTGGATGGGAAACCGAAAATTCACCCCGGGGGATCACTTCTATGGCACTGCTTGACAGGGGCACAGGAAAATAATTTTCTTGGGTGGCGTAAGCCAGGGAACCTTTTTGGCTAGGCTTATATTGGCCCCAGGGCCAATAGCCTACTACCTACCTATGAACCTTTAACAAAAAAACATACAGCAATTAGAGTAGGGTGAAAACACATACTGTAGCATGGATGACATTAATTTAGGTTAGGTAATATCTTTGGGTACAGCTATCAATTTGGGAAAATGTTTCCTATCTGGAGGGTTAAACTTCATGGAGATATACATAGTTTTGTGTTTGTTCTAAGTTTATAGGGTTTTCATTAAAAAAAATCTTGAAAAACATGACATAGGTACAAATGGAGAGGAGAAGAAAAAACTGTATAAAAGATCAACCTGCTAAACATCGGTGTGTGCATCTAACACAAAAGCTGAATATGCACACTCAAAAAACATATCCTGTACAACAGGTGGGAACACTAACTATTTATCACAATGGCTATGCTATCCATTTTATCTTGGAAAGTAAATGACAAAAACAAAAGAGTATTGAATAATATTAAGAAATGCAGAGTATAAACAGCAATGTGGCAGGAGACAACTGGAAAGAAAAGAGCTTGTGAATTTGACAAAGAAAAGATTTCTGTATGGATATTTGTCAGAATACTGGGAAGAAAGGAAAATGGGAGTAATTATTCTAATCGCTAAAGGGGCTCCAATAATGATAAAAGAGGGGAAAAGATAATAATGGTAGATTTGTGGTAGTGAGGGACAACTGGAAAGGGAGAAGGATTATACTGACATGTATTTATATTCCACCAAAAAATGCTATTATGGAACTTAAATTTTTTTTTAGGAGTAACAGCATTCAGCACGGAAAATTATTTAAAGGTGGGGACTGGAACTTGATTTGCAACAGTAAGTATGTATCAGGGTGACCTAGAAGGGAAAATAAAAGAGGGTAGATTTCAGAAGAAATTTATGAAAATATTTATTAGTATGCAATATATGAATTCAGTTGTAGAAATTCAGAATTTACATATTCCCCAAGGAACAATAACTGTGCTACACTAGATAAAAGTTATATTTCACATTAACATCTACATTTAATTGAAAGCTTCAACAGATCATGTTCTAATGAAACTGTGATAAAAATACATGGTAATGAAGTGAAAGTGAGACTCTGTAGCTTTCCCACCTACCCATTAAGAAGACAGGAATTTAAGGAAGGGATAGAGGAAATTATTCAAGATTTATTAGGTAAAATAAAACCATATTCAAAAGAAAGAGACTTCCAAGATGGCTGTACATTGAGTATCAGCTTAATTCTAGCTCTGCCAGTGTGAAAACAGAAACTTAGCAGAGAAAGCCAGTGGACCTAGATTTCTAGGTAAATTTCAGTAACTGGCTAGTAAGTGCACTGCTGGATGCCAGGAAAAAGAAATATAAAAAAGAAATATAGAGGATCTGAAAGAAAATCAGCTACAAAACCAAAAAAAAAAAAAAAAACGATTGGGAAAAATACTGTAGTTGTTCAGCAAAAATCAGTGGAAACTCCAGACATGGTCTCCAGTAACATAGAGGAAAGTATAAGGCAACTGCAAACTGCCCTGACTAAATAAATGAAACATTGATGAAGTAAATCAACTCAAACAATAAAAGGCTGGAAAATGGAAGAATGTTTAAACAGATATTCAAATAAGGTGATAAAACTGAGAGGTTGAAATGAAGAAAAGGCTGGCTAAAGATGAGACTGCACAAAAAGAGAGGTTTCCAAAGATAACAGAATTAGAGTATGCAGGGAAAACCTGAGATTTTCTACGTACCTGAGAAACAGGAAGAAACAGAATGTATTATTTTTATGAAGGCACAAATAAGCAACCGGAATGTTATTTCACAACAGGAATTGTTAACTGAAAGGGCACATCCTATGTAGGCTCCAAACCTGGATATAAGGAAAAAAAACTAGACCTTTAATAATAAAGATGCAGTTTTACCAGCAGAAGGAGTTGATTCTGACAAAATTGTGGCAGAAATATAAAATACTAAAAGTGGGAGACAGCAGAGGTTTGTGGAGAATGACTACTCATTGTATACCAGGCAGAAGAGGAGTAAATATATCCAATTATAAAGGGAATGTCAAGAGACAGGAGTGAAATTCAAACAGCTGTACCAACTTATCTTCAAAATATTTTTCCCTGGAGGAACAAAATCATGTTTGAAGAAGTACATGCTAAGGAAGAAATACAAAAGTTTGATCAACAAAAAGTGAGCTGTGAAACAGGAGATTCTGCTTCTTGTTCTTGTAATAAAGACCACAGAGAGACTGTGCCAGTGAAACCTTTTCCACTGTTTCAATGGAAAATGCTTGAGAGAGGGGAAAAAGCACAAGAACTGACAGGACTTTTTTGGACTTTAGCAAACTTGTAGGGGACTCTAAATCATATGCCCTACTTCATATAATTAACATTTGGAAAATCAAATTAGTAACTTGGAAATTGACAAAATGTGGGATTACAAAGCAATAATTATATTTGTGTAACATGACAGAACAAGAAAATCTGGACATAATGGACCGTTTTTGGACTTCTTTAAATGTGTAGGGGACTCTAATGTTCTGAAAAATACTCAGGAAAGGGGAAGAGGAGGGAGAAAGATAACTGTAATTAAGTAAAACAAATTATTTCTTAATAGTACTATTTTAATAGTGCATGATTTTCTTTGCATGTTATATTTAAGTGTAATGGGGATAATAATGTAAACAGGTGCTCCTTTCCCTTTCTTCCTTCTCTCTCTCTCTCTCCTTGTTCAGTTTTAAGAAATGTAGGGACTGCAATGTAAACAAAAGACTGGGTTAAAAGAACATGACAAAAGAAAAATTAGTGTGCCTTTTTTCATTCTTGCATAGGCGAATTACTGGGTTAAGGTCATTAGCATAATCTAGCAACAAGTTTTAAGAGAAAGCAAGTAAATGAAAAAGAATACTATTATAAGTTTTTTTCTAGTAAAAAGTTTTGTGTCTGGTTTTCATGTCTCTAGCAGACAATCTGATAAAGAGAAATGACTTGGAGAAAATGTTTTCTAGAAGCATTCAAGTGTATTCCCAGCTGAAAGAGAGCTATAAAGATAAGACAAAATCAGACAGTACTTAATAGAACCACAGGCTACCATGCATCTTAGCATGGATAACCCGGCTTTTAAGTTAACTTGAATCTGTGTTTGTGGTTGTCAATTTAGAAAATTTGCTCCTATTAGGAGGGTAAGATGTGACAGAGATTCAAATGGAGATGACAAGAAACTGTAGAAAAGATTATAAATAACACAATCTAGAAAACAATAAAACGATACCACACCAGGTCACAGGCTTACAAACACTATTTTAATAAAAACTTGGCGCTTCGGCTACACAAAAGCCTTCAAAGAGTAAAACATATACAAAAAACACACCCTTAAATAATGCAATCTATTACCCACAAACAATTATCTAATAATTAGCCTCCAATTGCACTCTTTATTCAGTCCATTTGGTTCCAGGGTATTATATTTCAGAATAAAGAGTGTTTCTTTATATAACAGTTTATGTTTAATGTCACAACATTCTCCCAAAGATAAATATGCATGTTCTAAAATAGTGGCTTTCAAACCATCAACATTAGATGCATGAAAATCTTTAAAATGTGTCCCTAAGGGGCTATCCATTCTGGCATTAATAATGTCCCTGACATGCTCCTGAATTCCTTTTTTAAAAGGATCTAGCTGTCTCCACCACATAATATAACTCACAATTACATCTCAATAAATATATAACTTTCTCAGTATTACAATCATATTTCATTGTGTGAAAAATACAATCCATTTATCACATCAAATTTTTAAACCACATATTTACAAATAAATTTTTTACATGCATATATTCCTGCATTAATAGCTAGTTCATCATACATAGTTATATTAGGTGGAATATAATCTTTATGTACCAACATGTCCAATAAATTCATACCGCTCTCATATATTTGTACTCTATCTGAAATTATATTAGCTCAGTTTTTGTCCTTCAATAACAATGGCCAGTATTGTATAAAAGATTAACCTGCCAAACAGCACATGCATGTAAAACAAAAGCTGAAAATAGATATTTAACAAAAAAAGTTATTATACATAAAAGGTGAGAATAATAATCTCTCAAGAATATGATGCTTTTTATAATAGAAAACCTCCTCAGCTGGTCTACCCACCATCTCCCCCAAGAAACTATCATCTTAGGTGATTTCAATATTGACTGGCAATCCTGTTCTGGCAACAATCCAACCCATCATGTACATCTTCATGGCTTCATCCAACTAGTCCAGTCACCAACAAGGATAAATAAAAACTCCAGCAAGCACTCTACCCTGGATTGGATACTAGTCAGTAAGAACCCCCAGTCATATATAACAGGCTGCTTATCAGATAGCCTCAGTGATCACTCCCCAACATTCCTACTCAAAAAATACCTGTACCAAGCTAAACCTGTCATCTATCGTCAAATACATAAAAAAATAAACTTTAACCCACTCACATTCATCTCATCCCTCAAAGAATGTAACTGGCATGCTCTAAAGTACCTCAGTCTAGATGACGCAGTTGAATCTTTTAATACTACCTTCCTGAACATCCTTAAATTACCATGCCCCCATAAGATTTTCCAGAACCAAAGCACAACCCTCCCCATGGCTACAAAAAACCACTAAGTCAGAAATGAAAACCAGGGATAAAGCCTGGGAGCACTGGCGCAAATCCAAAACCCCCACAGCTAGACAGAAATTCCTAAAACTACGCAATAGAGTGAAAAAGCTAATAAAACGGGACAAATTCCAATACTACCAGTCTGCCCTAGACTCCTCACAACACAGCCCCAAACAATTCTGGTCCTCCATAAACTCCATCCTCCACCCAGGTAAAGTCAGTACCCCTCCTCCTAACATCCCTCACTCCTCAGAAAATATTGCTACCTCATTCAACACACACTTCACCCAAACCATACTATCACTAGCTAAACAACACAACTCCCCTCCCCTCCAACCCACACCTTCAACTAGTAATCTCCCCACTGCCTTCTCATTTTCTCCTGTACCTACCTCCAACATAAAAAAACTCTTAACTAAACTTAAACCCACCAAATTAGCAGCAGACAACCTCCCAAGTGAATACCTACAAATCGCAGCTGATGCTCTGGCCTACCCAGTATCCATCTTGATTAACCAATCTCTGTCAAAGTTACGTTCCCACATTGTGGAAAGTCTCACATATAATTCCCCTCCACAAAGGCGGACCCTCTGCAGAACTAACCAATTACCGCCCCATAGCTATTCTCTCTCCACTCTCCAAAATACTAGAGAGATGCATACACTCTCAGGTCTCACACTACCTCCTTACTCACAGCCTCCTTTCCAGTACTCAGCATGGTTTCCGACCAAACCATAGCACCACCACTGCCTTACTCTCCTTTACAAACACTATCCTTCAGCATAAAAACAATGGCTATCTCTCCTCTGCTACTTTCCTAGACCTATCTAAAGCATTTGACATGGTCCCACACAAACAACTTATCTCTGTCCTCAATAACCTATCCTTCTCACAATCAGTCACCAACTGGTTTCAGAGTTACCTGTCTGACCGCTAACAATCCGTTGTATGGCAGAATGACATATCTCCCCAACCACCTGTCTCCATAGGGGTTCCCCAAGGATCCATCCTTGGACCCCTACTTTTCTCTGTTTACACCAATAATCTAGCCTCTGCCACCAAACATGGCACACTCATCCAATACGCAGATGACTCTACCATCATCTGCTCAGCCCAGTCCCTACCCAAACTGCAAAAAGTCACACAGGAAGCCTTTTCCTCTGTTGAAACATGGTTATCCGATGCCCAATTAATACTCAACCCAAACAAAACTAAACTACTCATCTTCCAACCCACCAAACATACTCAAAACAACTCTCACTTTAACATCACAGCAAAAGACAACACCACTATATACCCAACTGAACACACCAAATTGCTAGGAGTGGAAATAGACAAACTAAAATTTGACATTCACATATCCATGACCATAAAAAAAAGTCCACAAAAAACTAGGAGCATTATACAGAAATAAACAATTTCTCACCAAAGCAGCAAAGATTTCAATAGCAAATTCCCACCTTATCTCCACCCTACTTTATGCCTCCAGTATATACCAACCTAAGGCAATGTGATCTAAACAAGCTAGAGACCTGCTACAACAAAATCGCAAAATTCGCCACAGGGGCATCCTACCGTAGTCACCACTGTCTCTCACTTGCTGAACTGGGCTGGCTTGAACTCCCTCACCTCCTTCAGTGGTATCAACTCTCACTCACCCACAAACTAGTAAACCATCCACTAAATGTCCCATCCCTCCAGAATCTACTCCAACCCTATCGCACCACCAGACCACTAAGATCCAGCAACAAAAATCACTTGCAGATCACTAAAGCCAATAACTCTGCTGGTGAAGCACTATTCTCTTGCGCCATAGCCAAATTATGGAACTCACTCCCACCCACAATTACCTCCGTACCATCATGCACCAACTTCAAAACTTTATTAAAAGCGCACCTAAAAACATGCTGGCTATGCCCTTGCAACTCCCACTCTAATATCATCCACCCCATCCAACTACTACCTTTCTTTCACCTCCACTAACTACCTTGATGATAGCAAGCTCAGATGCTCATAAGCCTAGTACTTATTATACAGCAGGAACTTCACATTGTTACATTTGTTAATGCCTGGTATGTACTTCACAGATAAAGATTCTAGTTGTCTACTGATGTACTATGTTCTTCATCTGTAAATATGTTGTAAGTAATTTCTATGTTAAATTGTTAATCACTATGTAATCCAATGTAACTACTGTCTGTTTATTTTACTGTGGAGCTTTTCTCCCCGGACCTCCGCTGAAAATGGACCCACGTCCAGTCGGACACTCCCGGTCAACAAATTTAAATAAATAAATAAAATAAAATAAAAATAAAATAAATAATGTGTATAAATGTTAACGTTCTCACAGATAAATACAAAAAAGAAAGAGTAGTGAACTACATTAAAAAATGTAGAGCGCAAATACCTATGCTCCAGGAGACACACTTGGAAAGAACAGAAAATGTGAATTTGATAAAGAAAGGTTTTCAGGATAGTTATTCAGTGGAATACCTGGGACAAAGGAAGAGAGGAATACTTATATTAGTTGCAAGAGGAGCTCCAATAGTAATAGAAGAGGAAAAAAAGACAATAATGGTAGATTTGTAGTACTAAGGGGCTGCTGGCAAGGAAGGGAGGATTGCACTGGTATGTATTCCTCCAAAAACTGCTATAATGGAGCATAACAAAATTCTTAGAGAAATAATCAGCTTTCGGCAAGGAGTATTATTTATAGCGGGGGGCTGGAATTTGATTTGCAATAGTGAAGATGTGTCTGGGGGGCTCAGAAGGGAAAATAAAACAAGGTGGGTAATTTTTTAAAGAAATTTATGAAAATATTTGTAATGGAAGATGTGAATTCTGTACTAGGAGTTTAGAGTGAATTTACATATTATTCCCCAAAAATCAAAAACTGGGCTAGTCTAGACAGAATTTACATTTCACAGGAACATGTGCAAATATGTGAAGGTCTTGATACGCACTCAATAATTATTTCAGATCATGCTCCAGTAATAACCAAAATAAAAACACAGGGTAATGAAATAAAAATTAAATGTCTGTCTGTTGTAAAGAGAAGAATTTAAGGAATGAGTACTGGAAATTATTCAGGAGCTATTAGAGAAGATAGAAATTTCTTCTGAAAATATATCTAGAGAGTGGGATAAAATTAAAGTGGAGTTTGAAAATAGGGTGGAAATAAAAGAAAGGGAGTTATGAAGTAACAAGAATTATTAAGAGGGACTGACAAATGTTAAAGTATTGCAAAACACTGGGAATCTCACAGAACAAGAACAGAAGCAACTACAGACTGCTAAACAGAAAATAAAGGATTACCTCGATAATATAGGTTCACAGGTGTGTATTGGGCTAATGGCATTGGGGCCTTTACAAGCCTAGCCCATAGAAGTGCCCTGGCATTGTGCTACCCATCCTTAGTTCCCAGTGCCTCTATCAAGTAGGGCCACTGGAGTGATCCCCGGGGTGAACTTTCTATTTCCCATCCACTTATCAAGATTTCTCTTGAACAGGTCTAGTGAAGTGCTCTGCTTGACATGTATGGGCAGTCTCTGGGTTATGAACCTGTCCCTCCAGCATATTCTGCTGATTGTGGTAATGAGGCTGAGGTCTCTGGAAAGTGTGGTGTGAAGGGATTGGGACTTCTTTAGATGTAGTATTTCTAACAGAGCTGGGTCAGACATGGCTTTGTAAGTCAAGCAAGATCGCCTCTTAGTAGACAATATGAGACAGAGAATAGCTGGAGATTTTTGAATCTGTCCATGTAGGACATGTGTTTAAGGACTAGGATCCTCTTCATGAGGTACTTTTGTGGCCTCTCCAGCTTTTGCAGGTGTCTAGTGAGGTACATGCCAAATGGGGCATTATACTCTATGATTGGTCTAAGGAGGGAAGAGTAGAGAGAAATGATGACCTCCTTCTTCCTGAATGCAAAACCCTTGGTAATGAGATGTGCCATATAGAAGGACTTTCTGACCATAATGGCAATGTGGTGATCGAAGGAGAGGTTACTGTCAACATGTGTCCCCAGATCTCTTATAATGCCTTCAGTATTCAGTGGGCTCCCATCGATGTGGTAATTAGTGGGAACTGAGTTTTTCCCAAAGGGGATGATGATGCATTTTTTGGCATTAAGCTTTAGGCCATGGTTTCGACACCAGTCATTGGTCTCAGTGAGGTCTTTCTGTAGGATGTCTGCATCACTTGAAGAGTTAATAATGGCTCCCAGCTTGCAGTTGTCTGCGAATTTGGTCAGCCAGAGTCCCTCCATGTTGGCCTGGACTTCTGAGAAGTAGATGCCAAACAGGAGAGGACCCAGGACCAATCCCTGTGGGACTCCACTTGTGACTGGTCGGCAGTCTGACTTGGAGTCCACTACTTTCACACTGTGTGTTCTATCTGTGAGTCAATTTGCAACCAACCTAACAATATAGGGGTT
Source organism: Protopterus annectens (assembly GCF_019279795.1). Classification (NCBI taxonomy): domain Eukaryota; kingdom Metazoa; phylum Chordata; order Ceratodontiformes; family Protopteridae; genus Protopterus; species Protopterus annectens. The sequence continues at coordinate 272,537,657 of NC_056746.1, read as the reverse complement.
GATGTCTAGTTTGGTGAGTTTATCAATAATTCCTGAGTGAGGAATGGTATCAAATGCCTTGGCCAGATCAAGGTAGGCTGTATGAGCTGCCTCTCTTTCATCCACCACTCTGGTGACTGACTCAAAGAAGTCAACCAGGTTGAGCAAGCATGATCTACCTTTCACAAAACCAAATTGCGTGGGATCTAGTTTGGAGATTCCCTACATTCTTGTTAATTAGGTCCATGATGATGCGATCCATAGCCTTACATATCAGACACATCAGGCTAATGGGGCGATATTTTCTAGGGTCTGTAGTCGCTCCTCCTTTATGGAAAGGGATGACTGTAGCAGTGCGCCATTCGGTAGGGACAAAGCCTGAGGTGAGGCTGCACACAGATGTGATGCCAGTTCACTTTGCAATTCATGTAGAACACAGCCAGGGATATTGTAAGGTCCCATGGAAGCTGTATTCTTGGCCTTAGACAATGCAGCTTTAACCTGTGCTGCAGTAATGCAGGGTGCCTGGCATTCTTCCGGTATTGAGATTGGTCTTTTGAGGGGGGGGGGGGGTAAAGTTGGCACTGAATCGGTCTACTAGTATGTTAGCAATATCTGTTGACTCAGTATAGGAGGAACCATTGTGCAGTAACTCAGAGCAAATCTGGGTATTGCCATGGAGATTCTGGATATAGCTAAAGAAGGCTTTGTGGTTGTTTTTAGTGTCTGCCACAAATTATGCCTTCATAGCTGGCTTTGGAGGTTTTGATGAGCGATCCCAACTTTTTGTTGAGGCCAATAAGGGAATTTTACCAGTCTTGGGACTTCACCTTTTTCTGCAACAGTTTCTTCCTTCTGTTGTAGAGTTTATTAATGGCAGGAAACCACCAGACTGGATTCCTTTTTTTTTTTTTTGGAGGAGAGCGTCTTGGTTCTGTTGGGTATGGCTAGTTCCATGCATTTATGTATGTGTTCGTACAGTGCATTGGTGTATGATTCGGCAGCCATGCATCTATTTTCTATTGGCAAGGGTGCAGTGAAGTTAACCACCTCTGTTTTTAAGAGTCCAAACAGCATGAATTTAGAAAGATTAAGTGACTATTTTGTAATAATTCTAGAGCACAAATAGAGCACAAAAACATTTAGCACAATTACTCGGGCAACAGAAAGTAGAAAGGGCTGTCACCAAGTTTAAAAAGCCTGTGACAAGGAAGGTAACAAGGGATCCTGTAGAAGTATTAGAAATATTTCAGAAATTCTATGAAAGTCTGTATAAAGCAGACAAATGCAGAAATCAAGAAAAGGTATAAATGGAAATATTTATGGAAGAATTACATATGCCAAGGTTAGAGGGAGAGGAGGCTCAATTACTAACAGGATAGGAAGAGATGATATAAAAATGGTGATGTACAAGCAATCTACAGGAAAGTCCCCAGGAATCCAGTCCCCCTGGGCTTTCGGATATTGGCAAAGGCTCTTGCTACCCCCATAGTGCCTTTTTTAGGCAAGGCTCAAAAGACAAACCCACCTCCATAGGTATCACAAGGGATAAGAAACTAAGAGTAATGCTACTCAACGCCAGAAGTCTAAACCTCAAGATGCACGCACTCGAAACTCTCCTTAGCATGGAGAACATCGATATTTGTGCAGTAACAGAAACCTGGTTCAGGGCTCCCGAGAGCACCCCAGCACTACCAGGTTATACCTCATACCATGCTTTTCGGCCCCAAAACTTGGACCGAACCACAAAAGGAGGGGAGTATCGATATTCATCAAAGATACCCACACCTCCAGGTTGGTGGCAAAGCACGAAGCATCAGAGACTATCCATGTGCAACTAACAGGGGTAAAACTGCCTTCCAGTTTATAGCCTGCTACAGACCACCCTCGCAAAACCAGGAACCCCACTCGGCCTTCCTGAGAACACTGGAAAATATGAAGGTCTCTCCAAACACCATTATATTGGGCGACTTCAACTACCCAAACATAGACTGGGAGCATTACTCTAGCTCCAACACCCTAGCCCAAAGGTTCCTAGAATGTATAAACTCAAATGCTATGGAACAACTTGTTACCACTCCCACAAGAAGGGAAAACATACTGGACCTGATCATCACCAACATGGGGACTCTATGCTCCAGACCAGAAGTGTATCCCTCACTGGTAAGATCAGACCATAAACTAATCTCACTGGATATTCACATCCCGACCCCACCCCCTGCCCAGAAAACCACAGTGAAAAACTTCTCTAAAGCAAATTTTACACTCCTCAAAACTGAGGTGGAATCCTTCAAAGCCCCCGGGCCTGTGGAAAATACAGCCCAGACCGCAGAATCCTTTATAAACGCATTCTATGAACACCTTCAGGAATGCATGGATCATGCGATCCCAAATAAAACCAAGACCCAATCCTCCAAAGGCAGACGTCCTGTCTGGTGGACCCCAGCCATAAACAAACTATACAATAGAAGGAGGAAGCTACTAAATGATAAAGCAAAATCCCAAAAAGGGAAGGCATCACTGATCAGTACTAGCAAAAAACTACGGGCACACATAAAATTGTCTAAGGCCAGCTTCGAGAGAAAAATTGCACAGGACACTAAGGATAATCACAAGGCTTTCTTTAGTTATGTTAGGAACCTGGGTGGTAATTCCCAGATATGCTCAGAATTAGTCCAAAATGACAAAAAATACACCGAACCCACAGACATTGCCAACATCCTAGCTGACAGGTTCAGTGCAAACTTCTCCCCCCCCCACCAAAAGGGCAAATATCTATCCCAGCAGAGTGCTGCCCCTGACATCTCAGATGCTCAGGTAAGAGCCGCCTCTCCAAAGCAAAAACACAGCATCAATGGGACCAGATGGTGTCCCGGCTGCGCCCTACATGAACTCAAAGAAGAGCTAAACCCAAACATAAAACGACTCTACACTCTCAGCCTTACTACAGGATATGTGCCCAAAGAGTGGCGACAGCAACAGTGGTCCCTCTCCATAAAGGTGGTGCCTCAACGGATCCTGGAAACTATCGCCCCATAAGCCTGACTAGCTTGGTCTGCAAAGCTATGGAAAGGATCATCATGGACCTCATAAATAAAGATATTGGGGACCTACAAACACTGGATCCTACCCAGTTCGGCTTTGTTAAGGGCAGATCCTGCCTCTTAAACCTGGTTGATTTCTTTGAAACAGTCACCAAGGCCATTGACGAGGGAAGGGTGGTCCCAACGGCCTACCTGGACCTCGCAAAAGCCTTCGATACAATACCCCGGCATTATAGATAAGCTCACCAGCTTAAATATAAACCCCTATGTCACTAGATGGATTGCAAACTGGCTCAAGGACAGAACCCACATGGTTAGAATTGCTGGAGCCATGTCAGACTCCAAACCAGTTACAAGTGGTGTCCCACAAGGCTCAGTCCTGGGACCTCTCTTGTTCGGTATATATTTCTCGGAGGTACAGGCCAACACGGAAGGACTGTGGCTGACCAAGTTCGCAGATGACTGCAAACTGGGTGCCATAATCGACTCTCCAGCTGACACAAGCATCCTCCAAAAGGGCCTCATAGAAACAGACAACTGGTGCCAGAGCCATGGCCTCAAGCTAAATGCCAAAAGTGTATAGTCATCCCCTTTGGCAAAAACAAAGTGCCCACAAATTACCACATAGGTGGAAATCCATTAAGTACAGAAGAAGTAATTAGGGACCTGGGGACCCAAGTTGATAGCAATCTCTCATTTGACAACCACGTGGCCAAAGTGGTTAGAAAAACATTTTATATAGCCCACCTAATCATGAAGGGATTCACATCTAGATCAGGGGAGGTCATCGTGCCTCTTTACTCATCCCTCATCAGGCCCATAATTGAGTACAATGCCCCTTTGGGATGTACCTTACCAGACACCTGCAGCAACTGGAAAGACCCCAAAAGTACCTCACCAAGAGGATCAAAGGGCTCAGACAGATGCCATATGCTGCCCGGTTAAAGAAACTCCAGCTCTACTCAGTGGCATACCGCCTGTTCAGAGGAGATCTGTGCCTGACGGATAAAGCCATGTCCAACCCGGAATTAATGGACATGCTGCACCTCAGAAAATCCAAATCCCATCGAGCCACGCCGAGAGACTTGAACCTCAGCACTGAAATAAATAGGACATGCTGGAGGGACAGATTCATAACCCAGAGGCTCCCTTCACTCTGGAATAAAATCCCAGTCCAGGTTAGGCAGAGTCCCTCACTGACTCTCTTCAAGAGGAATCTTGATGAGTGGATGGGAGATCGTAGGTTTACCCCAGGTATCACTTCTGTGTCACTGTTAGATAGAGGCATAGTATACTAACCTCGAAAAAGGGCATAGCAAAATAAATTTAAAATGGGTGGCGAAAGCCAAACACATTCTGGCTAGGCTTATAAATGCCCTAGGGCAGATAGCCTAGTATGAACCTATGAACCTAATAGATGATATTCCTGTGGATGTATGTAATCTAGGAGGGAAAAAATTATAAAGATCTGGAAGGTTTTAACAGTATTTTAAGAGGTGGAGAAGTACCAACATCCTGGAAGAAAGCAGTGGTAGCTGTAATACCTAGAGGGGGTAAAGACCCATCAGACCCAACTTTATACTGGCCCATTTCAATACTACACCATGATTATAAAGTGTTTATGTCTATAATGGCTAAAAGAATGGCAAACGTGATGCCAAAATTGAGAGATACAGTATGATGATTCAGAGGGAAGAAGAATGTAAGAAAATACCACTGTTGTTGGTGGGTCTTGATGCAGACAAAGCATTTGACAGAGTAAGCTGGGACATTATGAGCAGAGCAATGGAAGCATTTGCATTTCCTGATAAAATTACAAGGTCGATTAGGAGGATATATAAGGGATCAGAGGCAAAAATTAGAGTGGGTGGGGTCCTCCCTGATAAGAGGAACCAAGTAGGGGTGCCCTCTCTCTCCTTTATTTGCATTATATTTAGTATCACTGGCAAAGAAAATAAGGGACTCAGAAATTCAAGGATATAACTGGTATGGTAGTCGAGAAAAGCCAGCTCTATTTGCAAATGACATTATTTTACAGCAAGAGGTTCTCCAGTTTGATTCTCAGCTGGGGTGCCTTCTGTGCAGAGTCTGCATGTCCTGCCTATGGTCATGTGGGTTTTGTCTGACTGCTCCAGTTTCCTCCTACATTCCAAAGACATGCAGTAGGTGGATCGGACACACTAAATTGGCCATAGGTGAGTGTGTGTGTGTGTGTGTGTGTGTGTGTGTGTGTGTGTGTGTGTGTGTGAGTGAGTGGTGCGAATGAACTACCATGGCAGGGCTAGCCACCTAGCAGTATAAACCTTGGCTTGAGATGATTGACACTGCAGAAGTGACACCCCAACCTCATGTGCAAAATGGGAAAAGGGGTTAAGGATGGATGGAAAAGCAGAAAGGGTCATTACAGTGCTGCGGAACATACTGAGACAGTTTTAAATCTTTTCAGGTTACACAATTAATGAAGCTAAAACAAAGGCAATAGCAGTAAATTATGTACCTATATACGAATTGGTTCAGCAATATCCATACTTACGGGGATATGATAAAACAATGTATTTAAGACTATGAATTAAAAATTATTCTGGTGTGGCAGCTAAGGATATGTGAGAAGAAACTAAACAAAATAATACAAAAACTGATAAAATGGAAGGTCAAAGCAAAAAAAGAACACTAGGAATACACTGTTTCACACCTTGTATAAAAAACTTTAATAGAAAAAGAAACAAAAGCAAAGTTTTCGAAAAAGGCTCTTTCTCAGTGCTTGAATACATACCAGTAAGTACAATATTGTTAAAAGCCACAGCCAGCCAATCAGCACAAGCAATAAATTAATACGCAATTAAAAAGCAATCATATTAAATAACACAATGTCTGTCTTTAGGTATAGGTTTTATACCATTATCCAAGTTTAAACCTGGGGAAAAGTCAGCCCTGAAATAATTTATCCATCTATATTCTACAATTTCTGTGCAATTAACTTTATCACCCACCTCATAAACCTAATTGTATAACTTGAATAATCCTAAACTTAAATCTATGTGTATTACCCTCTGAGGCAATAAGTTTATATAACGCGTTAGCTTCTATATGTCTGCGTATTTCAGACAAATGAGAACTTATGCAAGTCTTTAGTTTCTGATTAGGTTTTCCTATGTAAAAAACAACTAAAGGAGATGCAATTAGCTAAATAAACTACATTTTTAGTAGAACATGTAGCCTAGACCTTAAATTCAAACTTTCTTTGTTAAATTATGGCAAAATAAAATATCTGTATTAATATAATTGGAAAAACTTCAATTAAAACAGGGTTTAGTACATTGTTTTGTATTCTTAAACTATGATCTTTCCTTTTTAAATCTTTGTAGAATAAAAGTTGTTTCAAGTTCTTCTTTCTTTTATAAGTAAAACTTGGTTTATCACCAACAACATTCTTGACATCAGGATTACATTTAAGTATTGGCCAATTTTTATTTATGATCTGCTTAATGGTTCCTGCATAATCATTATATTTCATGACATACCCAATCTTACATATAGTCTTATTTTTTTTATAAATATTATTTTTAACATATATAGATGGGTTACCTACAGTATCTCATAACTGTCTCACTTCACATTTATTTTGTAAAAGCACATTATTTTTATAGCCCCTTAATCTAAAGTCAAGTCACATGACATATTTTCAATTTCATTACAAAATGAATTTTAGACGTATTTAACATACCGGTCTAAGAAATTGACTTTTTACAATGCTGTTAACATATGGGGAGGAGGTATACTTTCTGAATTTAACTGTTGCTCTAAATATTTTGATATAGCAGTCGTCGTCCACCTATTACCTGCAAAAATTAGTCTCATAGAAGTTTTTTTTTTTATATTCTTATGAAATTTAGGCAGTCCATAGATAACTGGCAACACAGGATTATCAACATACAAATAATTATAAACCTCAGGGGAAATAGAACCCTCCATTAAAAATCATATAGAGCAGTTTTCACATTACATACAACATTATCTACCAACTTTCTTTCAATTTTAACAAAGGTATTTGTATCAGATAAAACATCATACATTAAATTATCATAAAATATGGTGTCCATAATAATAACTTCACCTCCTTTATCAGCCTGTTTGATTATTTCATTTAAACACACGTTATCTAGATCTTTTCTTCCATTGCCATTCAAGTTAAAAAAACTTTTTCTTATTACTTTTAAAAAACGCACCATATATATCTTGCTCACACATCTAAAAACACTTTAATCATAGGGTTAATGGGTATAAAAGTACTTAAATGTATGTGTATTACCTTCTCAGGCAATATGTTTGTATAAAAGCTTCAAGTCAACATTTCTGACAAACATATGCAGGTCAGTTAGACGGTCACTTATATTTTCCTCACATGAAGGTATAAAGGGTAGGCCTTTACTAAGCAAATAAAGTTCACTTTCTCTAAAAACACATTTAGATATATTCAGAACATTATTACAGCTAATTTCTTCATCTGTTTGCTTCTTGTGAAAGGTCCTACCTTTGCATTGAATAGTTCTGTCTGTGTTGGTGTGGTTAGTGCAGAAGGGGTTAAAGTCTCTACTTTCTTTCTTCTTGTATTGCTTCTCCCTCTTTCCTGTGGTCTTATTTTGATTGGTAATTGAAGTTGACATGATTTGTTCCTAAAAAATTACTAGAAGAAAAACTAGCTCCACCAGAATCGGTAGCTTGTTCATTGGCAGATAATGAATTACCATTCACTATCTCAGCAGTGAAACTATCTAAATCTTGTACAGCTTCACTGCATTTAGTACCAGCAGTATTTAAGTCAACAGTGTTAAGGGAAGTTATATGAAAAGGTTGCATTACATCAGTAGAGTTACTGCTAAGCTCTTTCTCAGTGCTTGAACACATACAAGTAAATAAAATCTCTTTAAAAAACACAGCCAGCCAATCAGAACAAGCAGTAAATTAACAAGTAATCAAAAACCAATCATATTAAATAACACAATTTCTGTCTTTAAGTATAGGTTTTATACTATTATGTAAATTTAAACCTGGAGGAAAGTCGGCCCTAAAATAGATTACCCATCTATAGTCTGGAATTTCTATGCAATTAACTACATCATCCCATTTTAAACCCAAATGTATAACTCGAATAACCCTAAACTTAAATCTGTGTGTATTACCTCCTCAGGCAATATGTTTGCTTTGTGTTCCTTCTCACTGGGTTCATTTTAACTTCCAGATGTGCTTTTCATTTTAACTTCCAGATGTGCTTTTGTTTTGTATAATGGAAGCTCTGTTATATGGATATCAATAGTAAGATAGAATCAGTTAAAATGTTGTTAGTCCCTTTAGTCTTATACACAGGTCAGACATATTTTTATCAACCAGAGGAGAAGTTGTGCATAGCAATTAATAAATAGCTGAAGGATTTTGTCTGGGAGGAGAAGTCAGCAAGAGTCATGTGGGATAAGCTTATTCTGCCAACAGAACAGGACGTATTGGGATTACCCAATTAGAGGGTATATTTCAGAGCAACACAGTTAAGGCTCCTATACATAGCACAAGCAGAAAACTATAATGCAAAGTGGAAAGAGATGATGATGAAATGGGGAAGCTCAAGAAACAAGGAGAGACTGTGATTTTGGATGCAGACCTTTAAGGAGAATAACAATTAATCATACAGATTATTATATTCATAAAGTAGCAGAAAGTATTCTAAGAACTAAGCCAACAAGAGAATGGAGAAATGAGATTATGCCGATAGTGATGACTGCAATTAGGGATGCAGACAATAGGCAAGAGGGGGCTGAAAATTATTGGAGAAAACTGGCAAAGGAACCAAGGTAATGGAAGCAAATAACTAGAGAGCGAAAGGTAATAGAATAAGAAGACACCAAGAACTTATTTGTTCTGCAGGTTGGAGATTGCCTTCCCTATCAAGGACTGATATCAGAGTATAGGCAAAGAGAAAGAAATAGGGGGGTCCTAAATGAAAGACCAGCACTGGTACAGTTTTTAGTAGAACCTAGAACAGAAGTTGCCATTAAGAAAGGAATAATTAGTACAGCATATAAAATATTGCATGATAACTATAAGAATCAGAGGAGGTTAAAAAGCATTGGAAAGAGAGGCTGGATAAGTGACTCACAAAGAAACAATGGAGGATTTATGTACGTCTCACAAATATGCAACGAAGTCTAAAAGATTCAGGATCTTTGCTTGGAAGTGTTTAAACAGCTATTTTTATATCCCCAATTAGACTCCAAAGAATTTTTCCTCAGGTAGGCAGCAATTGTTGGCGGTGGAACAGGGAAGAAAGGTAACTGGGAACATATTTTCTGGTAGTGCAATGAGTTGGCAGACTTTAAAGATTCACTGCAGACTGCTCTGTCAGAGATGTAGGGTGAGAGAATTGGTGTAACTAAGGACATTTTTTTGAGCTATGATACAGGATTGGATACATGATAATTTGATAAAGATGTTTCTTGTTTAAAAAAAAGAAATCTTCAGAAGTTATAGCTAGTGAGCAGGATAAAATGAAAATGGGAGTTTAAAATGTAGAAATAAAACAGAACTAGATGGTTAAGAAGTAATAGGAATTACTTAGAGGGGCTGAGTAAGGTTAAAGTATTGCAGAATTAGAGGAATCTCACATAAGAGGCGGCGCAAATACAGAGAAAGCATGCAACAGAATAAGTTAGGGTTTGATGAGTAGGGTAATGGAAGCTTTTTCATTCTCTGGTACAATAATAATATTAATTAAAAGGAAACAAATGATTGAGGGCAAGAATTTAAGTGGGAGGGTTTTTCTCTGGTAAGTTGTGCCTTAGATGAACCAAGCAGGGGTGTCATCATTCCCCCTTGTTGTGTGCTTTATATTTAGTGCCACTGGCATAGAAAATAAGGGACTCAGAAATTCAAGGATATAACTGGTATGGTAATGAAGAAAATTTGGCTTAATTTGCAGATGGTATGTTGTACCTGATAAATCCAGAGGCAGTTTCAAGTCTTTTACGGATTTAAAAGTAACAAAGATAAAACAAGAATTATAGCCATAAATTATGTATTCACACATGAACTGGTTCAGCAATACCCATATTTGTGGGGACATCAGAAGATGCAATATTTAGGAGTATGGAATGAAAGGGCTTCTACTACGGCAGCTAAGGATATGTGGCATGAGGCTAAACAAAAGATAATACAAAAATTCCAAAACTAGACGCTCTTGTTTATGGATCTGGATAGGTAGATACAAGCACTGAAAACCTTTTTACTTCCTTTAATTTTATATACACATCAAACAGGAGAAGCTGTGAACAATAATTAACAAAGAGATGAAGGAATTTATCTGGCAGGGGCAGAGGGCAAGAGTTGAGTGGTATTTTAAGTTGATCTTTCCAACAGAATAAGGTGGTTTAGAATGACTTGATTTGAGAGATTTTAGAACTACATGGTTAAGTCTCATATACATAACACAAACAGCAGGTTATACTTCCAAATGGAAAGGGATGATGATGAAGCGAGGGGGGGGGGTTTCAAGAAATAAAGAGTGTGATTTTGGATGCAGATCATTAAGGAGAAGAGTATAAACCACATAAAATATTAAATTCATAAAGGAGCATAGATTATGCCAAGAACTAAACCAATGCATTAATGGAGAACAGAGATTTTGCCAGTTGGGATGACTGCAAGTAAAGGTACAGAAAATAGGCAAGAAGGGGCTGGAATTTACCTGAAAAAACTTGCAAAGGAACCAATGTACCAGGAACAAACTAGAGGGGGAAAAGTAATAGAGTGGGATGAGGCAAAGAAGACTTTTGGACTGCAGACTAGAGACTGCCTTTCCTTACCAAGGACTGATAAGAGTACAGGCAAAGAGAAAGGGATTAGAGAATCTTAAGCAAAATACTTGCCTTGGAGGGGTTTTAGTTGAATCTAGAACAGAAACTGTTAAAAATGGATAATTAGCATAAAATATTGCATTAATCAATCAAAGGAGATTAGAAAAGATTGGAAAGAGACCAGAGAAGCAATTTACAAGACACCAATTGGAGGATATAAATATGGCTCCCAAGTATGCAAAAAAAAAGTTTAGGATCTTTGCTTGGAAGTTTGCCTCGGTATTTTTATACCCCAAGCAGATTTCAAAAATTTTTCATCAGGTAGATAGCAAGTGTTGGAGGTGTGATGGGAAACATGTAACTGGGAACATGTCTTTTGGAAGTATAATGAGTTGGCAGATTTTAAAAATCCCAGAGAGAGTACTCGGTCAGAAATACTGAGTCAACAAATGGTTGCAAATAAGGATATGATTTTCTTGAGCTGGGACCCAGGATCTGAACTGACTAGACATAGTAGGGCCTTACTAAGTTTAATTACGCTGGCTGCCAAAAAAGCAATTTATAGAAAATGGAAATCAAATTCTAAACCAACTGTTTTTGAAGTATTGAATATAAAAGAACAGGAAGAAAGAACTTTAGAAAAGGGAAGGAGCAATATACATAGAAATAAATGGAAACTGTGGGAATGATACATTCATAACAACGTTCAGCAGGAGGATGAGTGTGTTTTGGGAAGGCACGAACAGCAATTCATGTAATTTTGGACTGATGATAATTACAAAGATATGCGATATATAATATATGTAAATGGAAAAATGTTCACAAGGATTGTTTTCTTTTATGTTAATGTACGTTTCTCTATGTCTTAAGTGATAATTTAATAAAGGTGTCTGAAAAAAAGAGGTTCACTGAAGTGCTGATGCTTAAAGGAGAATACAGTCAAAAATATTAATAACTAGGTCTTATGTGCCTCTGTCAAAAAGTGGAAAATATATATTGCAATACAAGGCAAACGGCAAGCAACAACTCCTACTACTAAGCAAATTAAAACATCTGCAATATTTTATAAAAGGAGCCTTGTGTTATCTTGCATTCCTATGTTAAGCTGATGTCCTATGCAAGCTTGTACATCAGCATCATACTTCTTAACTAAGACTGCATCTGAAAGTGGCTAATTTACAAGTGCATTTATACAATAAACAAAAAACAAGATTTTATAAACAGAAACACTTTATTATCATGGTTTAGGGATTCAAATGGGCCTGTGTGAAGCTGGATCTGATGGGTCTTTAGCTTCTTCAGGTATTATAGCCACCACCGCTTTCTTCCAGGATGTTGGTACTTCTCAAAATACAGTTAAACAAAGCCTTCCAGATCTTTCAGTTTTTTCCCCTCCTAGCTTCCACAGAAATACCATCTATTCCTAGGGCTTTTCCTGTGGACTGGTTATACATCATCATTTTTATCTCATCTCCTCCTATTCTGTTAGTAATCGGGCCTCATCTACTGTTAACCTGGCATATTTAATTCTTCCATAAACATTTCCATTTGTACTTTTTCTTGATTTCCATATTTCCCTGCTTTATACAGACTTTCATAACATTTCTGAAATATTTCTAGTACCTCTACAGCATCTCGTTACTTGTTAGGGCTCCTTAAGCTTGGTGACAACTCTTTCTACTTTCTGTTGACCAAGTCATTGTGCTAAACATTTTTGTGCTCTGGAATTATCATAAAACAGTTGCTTGACAGCAGTCTTTCTAAACTTGCGTATATTATTCCGTTTAGCATTCTGCAATTGCTCCTCTTCTTGTTCTGCGGGATTCTCCCTCTTCTGCAATACCTTAATATTTGTCAGTCCCTCCAAATAATTGTTGTTACGTCTTGACCATATATCTCTCTTTTATTCCACCCTATTTTTAAACTTAACTTCAATTTTATCACACTCCCTAACTATATTTTCAGAAGAAACTTCTATCTTCTTTAATAACTCCTGAATAATTTCCACTACCCATTCTTTAAATTTCTCTCTTCTCAACAAACAGGTAGGAAAGTGTCAGTTTTAAGCAGGGGGCAAGCACCCCCCTGCACCCCCAACTCTTTAAATATACCAACGCCATCACACTACAGTGCAGAAGAGGGAAATCTTCCCATTCCGTGCTGTATGGAGATCTCCATTAAAACATTTGAACTTTCAAAAATTCAATCATATGGTGTCCATATGACAGTCGAATTTTGAAAGTTCGATCATCTAATATAGACTCCTCCTCTTTTCCTTTGTCCCAAGTATTCCACTGAATAACTGTCCTGAAAACCTTTCTTTATCAAATTTACATGTTCAGTTCACTCCAAATGTGTCTTTTGTAGCATAGCCATTTGCATTCTATATTTTTTAATAAGGTTAATTCTTCTTTCTTTTTTTGTATATATCTGTGAGACCATTAACACTTAAAGATAATACAGAAAACATCAGCATGAATAAAAGTTATTATTCCCATCTTTGATGTGTAACAGCTTTTTAAGCATCTATTTACAGCAGTTATGTTACAAGCGTACACACTGTTTGCCGGGTTGATCTTTTTTACAGTTGTTTCTTGTCATATCCATTTGAGCCTATGCAACATCTTACAAAGCTTTTTGTTTTACTGAAAGTCCTCAAATAAAAAAAAAAGAAATATACCCCTGATACACCCCTAAAACCTATTAACTTAATACTAACACACAAAACTACATAAATCTTCAAATACCGAAGTTCCACCCTCCTAACAAGAACAACTTGTCCCAAACTGACAGCCACACTCAGAGATTTTGGTTAACCTAAAAGAAGGTTATCCATACTAAGATGCATGGGACAGTCTGTGCTTCTACAAAGTGCTGTCTGGTTTTGTCTTATCTTTATTGCTCTCCCAGGTTGGGAAAACACTTGAATGCTTTCAGAAAACATTTCCTAGGCATTGAAAGAAAAAACTATTCTGTTTTTATTGCTCTTTATCAGATTGTCTCCATGGAGATATGAGAACCAGATAGATTTGCTTCTATAAGCATTTGTTTATTTGCTAGAGGAAAGCTTTACTGTATTCAATGTTCTTTTTATTTGCTTTTTCTTAAAAATTGTTACTAAATCAAGCAAAAGCCTTAATCCAGTTATTCCCCAATGTAAGACTGAAAAAAATCACATCGGTTTTTCTTGTATTATGCTCTGTTGGCCAGATTTTCTTCTTTTTTTATGCTGCAATGCCTACATTTCTTAAAACTGAACAAGGAGAAATAGAAAAGAAGGGAAAAACAGAGGCACCTGCTTACTTTAGTATCCCCATTACACCTGAAAATAACTGAGAAAACTACTTTATAGCATGCAGATTATATCATGCATCATACAAATAAAACTGTTAAGAACAAAAATTCATTTTATTTACAGTTAACTTACTTTCTCCTCTTCCTTTCTCCTAAATGCTCCTCCAAACATTAATGATATGGCATATGGTACATGCTTTAGAGTCCCCTGCAAGTTTAACAAAGTCAAAAAAGTCTGATATTTCCAGGTTTTCTTGTTCTGTCATGTTTCACAAAAAGAATTAATATTTTGTAATCAAACATTTGTCATTTTCCCGACTTGCTGGTTGTACTCCTATTTATATCCATCTCCGAAATGCAGTCTCTGTTTCATTTTCAATGTACTCTCGGTTCTTCTAGTCAACTATTGTGCTTTTTTTTTGTGTCTCAAGAATTTCTGTTGAAACATTGGAAAAGGTTTCACTGGACTGGCAGTGTCTGTGGTCTTTATTACCAGAATAACAAGAAGCAGAATCTTCTTCTGTTTCACAGCTAACTTTTTGTTGGACAAAACTTTATTTTCTCCTTAGAATGCTCTGCATCAAAAGTGATTTTGTCCCTCCAGGAAAAAAAATATTCTGAAAACAGCTGGGTAAAGCAGATTGAATCTCACACCTGCTTCTCAACATTCCCTGATTAGTGGAATAATTTACTTATCTTCTGTATGGTATATAGTAATCATTTTCTACAAACACCTTACTGTCTCCCACATTTAGTACTTTGTCCTTCTGCCACAGTTTCATCAGAATAAACTCTCTTGGTTGGTAGGAATGCATCTTTGCTATTAAAAGCCTGGGTTGCTTTCTCATAACCAGGTTTGGAGCATACACACAGTGTGCCATTTCAACTAACTGTTCCTGCTGTGGCATACCAGTCCAGTTGCTTATTTGTGCCATTATAAAATTATAGTCTGTTCCTTCCAGCTTCTCTGGTACAGCAGAAAATCTCAGGTTTACCCAACATGCTCTGTCCTCTAATGCTATTATTTTTTTGAAACATCTCTTCTTGAGTAGTCTCATATTCAGTCAGCCTTATTTTCATTTTGACCCCTGATTTTTGCAGTTTTATCACTTCATTTGAATATCTGTTTAATGTTAATTTTTCCAGCCTTTTGATATTTGAGCTGATATACTCCATCAGTGTTTAATTTATTTTAATCAGCTCTGAGTACATTTAACCTATTTTTTTCCTCTATGTTACTGGAAGTCATGTCTTGCACCAAAGCTGGAACTCCCTTTTTGCTTAACAGTTGCAGAATTCTTCACAATCAGTCTTTTTTGATTTTCTTTTAGGTTCTCCAAATTTCTGTTTTTGCTGGCATCCAGGCAGTGCACTTACTACCCAGTTAATGGAATTTATGCAAAAATACAAGTTTACTGGCTCTCGCCTCTGAGTGTCTCTTTTCACCTTGGGAGAGCTGAAATGAAGGCGTTACTCAATGTGCAGCCATTTTAGAAGTCCGGAGAGGGTTGGAGCCTTGACAGATAAATGATGGCTGAAGCTACCACAAAACCTGCTGTGGCAGGAAATGTGAGCAGGTGTACCTCATAAAAAATTATCTGGTAAAAAAATAACCTATTTGTCTTTTCGAACATACTGCAAATCTTCCAACCACCCCACCTCTATGATGCGACTGTGTGAATGAAGAATGACACTGTCAAAGGAAAGGGAGAAACAACCTTTCATGAAACTGGTCAAGCTAGACCACTTCTCAGTAACCTAGATACATCCATCCACATCCTCTTGTTCCATTTTTACACATGGGGTCGGGGTGTCACTTCAACAGTGACAATAATCTGGAGCCATGGTTTACACTACATGTAGCTAGCCCTGCATATTGGCTTCTTAATTATAACAACATTTCTTCTCTTCTTTTCTCCCAATCACCCCACTACTCCACTGTTGTCCCTCTACCATGTCTTTCTAATCATACTAGCCTCAAACATTGTAGTCAAACCTAATCCAGACTTCTATAAAAGCCACAGAATGCCAATAATGTAAAGAAAGACAAACTGCAGCGTACTAGAATATTTATTATCCCTTCTCCCAGAATAATTATTATCCCTTCTCCCAGAATAATTATTATCCCTTCTCCCAGAATAATTATTATCCCTTCTCCCAGAATAATTATTATCCCTTCTCCCTCTACTTCCTCCTCCCACTCTATCACTGAAAAAAAAATGAATACACATAAATGAAACTTCTAGTTAGTGTTGTTATTCAACCTAATGCTGGATCATGGGAAGCCTTCCCAAGTGTCGGCTTCTTCTGCTCTTCTTTTAACTCAAATGGGTCTGCCTACAAAGGCTTACAGCAGCCTTTAGATACCTCAGTACCAGGAGCTTAAAACTCCAAATTTCATGATACTGGCACAGTCTCCTGTCTTTGTATCATTTCACACTTTCAGAATTTTTTTTAAGTATGACATCTCTGACAATAATTTCAGTCTGGATAGGTTTCCAACTAAAGACAACATCTTAGGAAATATCGATAAAGTTATTTTCTGCTGTCAGGGCTACAACCCCGTTGCCACTGAAAAAGAAGATATATCATGTTCTGAAAGGTCCAACATAGTGGTATAAAAATGCCATCACTATGTTTCTATCATAACCCAGACCATACCAATAAACATCCAATTGGACCCTCAAGAGAAGACCAGGATAACCCCCCTGTAATGTAATTTTTTTCAGGAGACTTTACCATCAGATGTTTTAGGCTAATCCATTCTGGTAAAAAAAAACAAATTCCATGTTTTGAGGCTTTCTAAACAAATCATCTCAATGACTGCTAGGGATAACTAATTCAGAAAACCACTCCCTGTGGACTGAAGCTGAGCAGTACAGAGCAGAGATAAGTGCACAAAAGGTCTTTTGTTTCAAGTACTGAACAAATGGACGCTTCTGAATCTTCTAGCGGGACTGTGTTTTTGGCCAAAGTTTGTCAGCATTCCTAGCTGGAGTAAGAACCAAGGTCTATACCCAGCCAATTTCAGTCTCAGCTGTTTTTATAGAATGATCTGAAATGCTAGTGTCCTACATAAGATATACTAGTAAACATTTGTTCTTAGCTGAGTCATGGAAATGATGGAGAAGGTACAGACTTCTGAATTCCAATCACTTTGATTGCAAAACTTAAACTTCTACAATTAATTTTTATTGGAGGATTGAGATGTTGCCATCTGGTAAGGGCAGCAACACAGTCCATACATACACTCAGCCCACCTCAGCCCTCTCTTTAAAGAGAAGTGGTTTGCTATGTTGCATTCTACTATGTGATGTGTAGCACATTTCTAGAAAATGCACACTGGCTGTATGAAGTTTCTGGGTTACATGTGTATAACTACATCATACCATCACAAATGTACAAGCTATACTAATAATAATAATAACATAAAGTTTCTATTAGTCATAGAACAAATCTGGGGTGAGCTTCCATTAGAGATCTTATATTATGAGTAAGTATAAAAAGAAACTGAGAACTACAGCAGTCTCACTTTTGGTACACACAAATAGCAGGGTTGCAGGGGCATAGCCTCATGTCTTCCCATCAAAACCAGATTAAAGGTAGATCAGTGACTTTTGGAATTTGAGAAAAATACATAGTGACTTCTTCAGGAGAAATTGACTATTTACCAGCAAGCTGCCAGAGTAGGAAATAATGCATGTTCTATCTTGATAGGCTGGCACTACTACCAAACACAACTCTCTCAACTTCTTTGCTTAAGAATTCTGGACAAAGACAAAATAATGGGGAAAAAAGTCCAAAATCCAGGAGAATTTTAATTCACTTAAAAAGTTAATAGATCCACAATTTTCTTTTTGCAACAGCGTGCATTTTCTGAAAAATATAAAGCACAAAACTCCAATGTCTGACATAACTGTCTGTCTGTAAACCTCAGTGATTTACAGGAAAAATCAAAAATTTTCCAAGGTGTGACAGCCACACTCTGGGCCAGTAATCAAGGAGCTTGAATCCTCACCACTGACATTGTAGAGGAACGTTCACTTGGAATACAAACGGATACACTCAGTATTTCCAGATACAGACCTCTCTGCAAGAAGCACGATTTCCCTTAACAGCACACATAAAACACGCTCACTCCTAGGGTTGGGTTCCTCTCTTCCTCTTTCCAGACCCCCAAAAACACTCCCCACTGGCACACCTTAGGGTTGAGTCCTAGGCTGGGGTTCCAAGCCTAGTCCTCCCACATCTTCTCTGTGAAACCAGTGCTTTGTGCCCCTGCTACAAGCAGCTGACACACACACACATGCTTTGAGATATGATTTACACCTACACACACCTGGGAAAGGTTGAGACAGATTCACCTGTTGTACCCCCTTCTGCCCAGAATATAATGTAGTTATCATTGCCAGCAGAATCCCCGCCAGCTATTTTAAGCCTCTTACAAGGGTACCCAATTATACTGAGTGAAATTAATAGTAATACAAATGGTAATGTTGACCAAGCAGCAAGGCTTTCAGGAGTGGCCAGAGTTATCACCAAATAAATATATGCAAATACTCAAAGCTTAAATATTTTTCTAAAATGACCAGCCACAATGAGAAGTTTAAGTATATTTAATAATAAATAAAAAAAAAAGAACAAGAAAATACTAAATATCCATGTACATTAAACACCAGAGTTTCAGTCACAGGGAATATTAAAAATAGCACGAATGGAAAGTTTCACATAGTTATAGAAAACAGTATTCAGCTAGTCTCACTATCTATTCATGATTGAATAAAATAATTACTGCTCCTACTTACTGAATAGAGCAAGGCAAGATGATGTGGGTGAGTGGTCCTTGTTGTCAGATCCAAGACAGAATACAGAATGCTCCTGAGACTTCAGTCTCCTCTAATATTAAAACATTATTTCTGTACAGAATGACATCACATACATCTGGTCATCTGGCTCTGTTTCCCATGCTATCACCAACACTAGAAGCTGTTAAGGTTTAGTACCTACATGTCAATAATACACACACAAAGGCATTGCTCAGATGTGGTACAACTGCTGAAAGTCATAAAACCATTCCATTCTTCCTACAGGAGCTACAACATATTCTCTAATACAGGCATTGTGCGTCTCTGGTTCCATTCAAAACTGTGGGATAACATATTTATGGCTTAACCCATAAAGTAATTTAATTTCAGATATATTTTAAAGTCAGATGGATTAGCCTATTCCCTTCCAGTATATTGCTGTTACAATGTATACATTTAATTGAGTTACAATAATACATGTACATTTCCTTTCCTTCCAGCAGGGCACACTGTTGATACATTTTAATACAATCAAACCTCACAAGTACATTTTCAGCACAAGCAACTGTACAAATCAGTTTGATATACAAATGACACATAATTCTTTACAAAATTCCAGCTAGAACACAAACATTAAGCATTTTTTTATAAAATAGCAATTTGAAGGATTGCACAGCTACTAATTTATTGATTTTTAGGTGGAATGTATTTGTTCTAATTGATTCAATTAACTAAGTACTGGAGTTTTTTACTGGTTGTGTAATAGGTTTTTAATGTTTAAAAATGTCATGCTTTTATTCACGTTTGTATGTGTTGTTTTATGAAAGCGGCTATTAAAAGAAACTACGCTAACCATATTTTCTCTGAGTTCCTTGTGCCTTGGAGTGTTGGTATTTTTATTAAATGTAATTATTTACAACATTCAAGCTAGATATACTAGCATACGTTATACATCCACTGCCTTACTTCTCCTGGTATGGCTGGCAGTACCTCCTATCATCACACAAGGTACAGGGCACTAAAAATACAAGGCAAAATTAGGGATGTTCTGCAAAACCAGAAACTGTTGAGATGCATGCTACCAAGCACTTTTTGAAGTTAAATACAGAGAATTTAAAGCAGTAACTCATATCAAATGTGGTAGTCTTTTAATCCTAACCACAACAAAACAATATACAAAGAAAATTGATTTCTACCCAAATACATTTTGCATATCAGTTCATCAGAAAATCTCCTTGACTCAGTATTGACAGAAAGAATTGAGTCACGTATGTGACAGATTTTTTTTTTTGTGCCTAACATAGATGCCCAAATCCTTGACATTTAGGGCTGGCCTAAGGTATTAAGTCTTTTCAGACACCAAAACACAATCTCTACCTCTTCTGTAAGGCAGCGTTGTCTAATAATATCCATTTTGAAGGAAGAATATGATTTTCCATACAACTGAAGAATATGTTGCAGTGGGTGTGCCAAATAATGGAATGATGGTGTGGGGTGTTAGGATCAGTTCTAGGAAATGTCACTTCCCAGTAGCTAAAACATCCAGACAACTGAAGTTTTAAATGAAGTCTGTGACTACATTCCTGAGAGTATGAATCTGTACATACATCAGTGAAACCTAGAATAAGAAGTTTTGGCTAGCATCAAATATTGAAACAATACTAATTTCACAAACTTTAATAAAACTTTGACTTAGGAATGGGGTCCATTCCTGTCATGGTATTAGAAACTCAAAAAGAGTTGAAGAAATGAAACCATCAGGACCTTGTATTCTCTGTTGGGTCAGCTGGGCTATGTGATAGTTCTAACAAGATTAACCACATGGTCCATAAAACCTAATTTCTTGTCCTGAGAACTACAATGGTAGTTTTCACTCCTCATCCAGAAAAGACTAGAAGTAGAACAGCAGCCAACATCTTTTGTTTGATGTCATAGTAAAATCCATAAAACATAACTCATACATACTTCGAAAACATAAAAATGACAATCTATATAACTGTTAGAACATAATGTACTCTCTGACTATACCTTAAGTCAATGACATACTTTTAGGCTTGGGAGACCTACTTGTTTTGTGACTTCTCTGCACATCTCTTGAAACTCACTGCTCAACTTAAACTTAATTTTTTAAACGAATATCCAAAGAAAGGATTTCTCAAAGGCCAAAACATATAGTAAGATATCATATGACCACAGATTAATCCTTCAAGATATATGGAATCATCCAGAATATTCAGACTGAGGTAAGACTCAGCAGATCTGGTAAATTGAGGAAGGGAATGCGTTTTTTGTCATACAAAAATTCTCTGGTGCAAATAGCAGGTTAGTCCCAGGCATACAAGTGCAACCAGAACCACCATGAAGACAGCACTGATGATAGTCTGCACCACTGGGGTTGTATTATGCATGCAAAGTACACTCAGCATACAAGAGTAGCATAGGAAGTCAGGGTAGGGATGAAATACCTCCTCTAGCCGTGGATAATGGGCACTTGGTGCTGTTCTTTTTCTTTTCAATATTCTACAAATATAATTATTGAATGTCTAATAACCAAGGTAAGGAAGAACCTCAGTTATGTGGAACATTATCTTGAGTAAGGCAAGGGAGAGACTTAAGGGATTAATATATCATAGAGGGGTGGAGGTCCAGCTTGTAGTGTCCCTCCTAAAAGTTCCCCTCTAAAAAGATGAAACCCAACTAATGTGAAATTTTTCTGGGTTATATCATACCAGCATTAGACAGCAGAGGAATGAACATAGTAAGATGAAACATGCTTGTATATTTCAGGCCAAAGTGGTTTGAAATTGAAAGCCCCAGCAAGGCTTCACATAAATAAGTTAGCATATGCTATAGACAATGATTGTACATTGAGATGATGTAAGGGAAGAAGGAAAAAGTCTTTAAAGGTTACTTTCAACACAGAAAATTAAACTCACATCTGAAGAATGCACATTTACACTCCAACAGTGCACTGTGAGTGAATAAAATTCTTACGTAATGGCAAAGATGGTTCAAGGGATTTAAAGAGCTACTCCAACAGAAAGTGGTTCAGATTGCGGCTGGACTCTTTTTCCAAAATAAAAGGATGCAACACAAACCTTGTCTACAGAAGTCTCACTAGGCACTGACTGAAGTTACATAACTGTTGTGAGAGGACAGAGATGGATTTTTACAGTTGGGAAAAACAAATATGACATTTGCTTTTAGAATACATATGTAATTATTTCTGCAAAATAAATAAATACATGCCTGCATTTTAACCAGGAACTTGCCCACACCTGTTGCACTGATATACCCAGTATGACCTACGATGGCAAACATTTTCTGTGAAACACTAGACTAATCATGAAATGTAGACAGGCTTATTCTGAGAGGGCATACAAAACCCATATCCCAAAAAAAAAAAAAGCTCTAGTTTTGCCCTTCTTACACAGGCCAGTATCTACCATTTGAGACACTAAAAAATACAATACAGTTAACTGATCTTCACAGGTAAATATTCACATAAAACTATACTGGTATGATGCGGTGGTCTAAACTGATTGAAATATTTCTCTCAAAAAATACCCACAAGTAAACTACTGTGTAAAGTGGCCAAAATGCACAAACAAAACATATATTTTACATAAACAAGAAAATACCGCACAGGTGGGCCAAGATGGTGAGCAGTTAACAGCACTGTTTTTAGCTCTTCTTCATTTTAACATATCTGACAGGATTTTTACTAAAAAACTCAAATAGAACATTTCAAGACTTGATGGCTTTACGATTGAACATCTACTGAAAGATTTACTACAAAAAATAACATGTTTGAAACTATTAATTGCACTTCCTGTCAAGAACTAATTGTCTCAGAAAAAGCCACTCTAGGCCCACTGTACAGGACAGTACTATGAAAAAAGACAGAAGTTATACTAAGTAACGTCAGTGAGTTATCTGTAAAGATAGATAATTTAGAAAGCTAAATGGACAATTTTAAAGGGAATGTAAAAAACAAGCTGAAGTGCTGAGTGAATCTCAAACAACATTTATCACAAATCTCGATCATAGAAGAGACAATGTCTGATTTTGATAGAAGATTACTTGAAAATAAGAACACTGAATTTTTTCTGAAACAAAACAACTTATTCCAGGAAAAAAGAGGCTTAAGAGAACAGATCTAGAAGAAATAATATCAGGATTTAAGGGATTCCTGAAAAAGGAGAGGGAGGCAGTATGATTCAACTCCGTAATGACTGGCTGCCTAAAACTTTGAACCTGCCTGAAGCTTTTTCCTTTGACAATAACTCCTCTTAAAAAAAGCACCTTCGCCAAGGTCAGTGAATGTAATATTTTTTCAAGTCAAGATAAATATTTAGTTTTAAAAGCTGCATGGACTAATTATACAATTAAAATTAAAATATTACAAGTAAAAGATTTGACATGATTATTCAACATTAGTGATGTCAAAGAGAAAAGCATGTGTGCCTCCTGTTAAAAGCTAAAAGAAAAACAATATTAATGCACAAATCTTGTTTCCAGCAAAAATAAGATTTCACCTTCCAGAAGGAAAGAAGATTTTTAACACATTGGAAGATGCAATGGACTTTATACAGAAAAATAAAATCCTAGAAAAACATTAGAAATGGACTGGAATCTATCAACTTCTTTGAAGAGAAATGCAACAAGAGATGGTTAAATAAAAGACAAAAATGTAAAAAACTGATGGACAAATGAAAATAAATGTATTTCATGGTTATGAATTCTTATTAATTTAAAGAAGTGCATGAATACTTATGAACAGGTGTTGAATATTACTTTTTACAAGGTAAATCTTTTTTACCCCTACTTCAAATGGTTAGTACACTTTTTAAAACGTTAAGAGTTTGACTCTTTTAGCTATATAAGAAATTAAAGCCACTTAATTTCATTTGTAGTTTAAAAGGTTAAACTATTAATTTTATTAAAAGTTAATCATTATTATGATGAAACTTGGTTAGCTGGCACACTTTCTGATATCTTGGCATAGTTGAGTAATGTACTATTAAATATAATACACAATGCAACAAATTACACTAAACAGGCATGTCAAGTTACATTCTGGGTTCTTAAAATGGTCCAGTAGTGTGGTACTGGTAGCATTCTTGACATGCAATAGCATCCAGGAAAGACATGCTATGTTATAAACAAAGTATAAAAAATATAGCTTTTTACACATATAAAAGTTATATTGGAATGATATCAGATAATTAGAGTAACATTCACACTTTTACAAGTTAAACCTGGATCACACAACTGTCATTCTTTTAATGGAAGTTTATATGCTATGTCTCCTTTAGAAAAATGACAGACTGCTTTAAATTAAACAACTCATACAAACAGTGCTTTGTCACAAAGAGTGCAATGTATTTTTAGGGGCTGGGATACTTTGAGATGTTTTTGCTGTTTTTTGATGGTTTGGATGGGTTTGAGGAATTTATGTGTGGTTTGGAGGTGGCTTGGATTCACTTGTGAGCAGTTTTGTGTGAATTAAAACTAATGGACTGTTCATTTTCAAGCCCTTATCATGAAAACCAGCTTGAAACAACTTAAGAGTCATGAGCACTTTTGTGATGCTGCTAGAGTTCTGAAAATTCTAAGAACTGCCCAGATTATTTCTTCCAATAAATAAATAATCATAATATTTTGAATTATCTCACAGATCACAGATTAGTACTAGGCTAACTGCCTTTCTGGGCCATTTTAAGCCTAGCCAATTACCCCATGTGAGAATCAAACCCTGTACCTTGTGTTTGTAAGGTAAACACCTTAACCATTATGACAACCTCCCAATTTGCTAAGATGTCAAAGAATACAAGCTAGCTAAAAGACTGTGAATTGTATTCTAAACCACTGTCGGTTATTACACAGTTCCAGGAAAGTTATGCTATGTTATAAACAAACAGTAACATTCACACTATTATAAGTTAAACCTGGATCACATATAACTGTCATTCTTTTAATGCAAGTTTATATGTTACGTCTCCTTTAAACAATGACAGTCTGCTTTATATTAAACATCTCATACAGACAGTGCTTACTGAATCATTCAATGTTATTTCTTTAAATACAATAGTTGTGGTTAACATACTTTGAACTGTTTTTGTTGTTTTAGTGATTTGGAAGGGTATGAGGGATTGATATATAATGTAGAGGTGGCATGGATTCATTTGTGAATGTAATGTTTTTGTGTGAATTATAGCTGTGTGAATTACAGATGAATATGTTCATTTGCAAGCCTTGTCATGACGGCCAGCTTGAAGTGGCTTAATTAGAGTCATGAGCACTTTAGTGATGCTGCGGGAGTTACGAAAATCCTACGAACTGTCCATGTTACTTCTTCCTGTCTGAAAGTAAATAATCATAATATTTTGAATAATATGCTAAGATGTCAATGAATACAAGTTGATAACAAGCAAAGACAGTTAACTGCATTGTAAACCACTGTCAGTTATTAGATGTTCTGAATGCTTGCAGTATACCAAAAGGATAGTTTATATACTAGCCTACAGAATGACACTTCTGATAAAAAAAAAAATATGATTGTGTTTCTCTGTCATTGTCTCTTTTTTAACGATAACAAAACTTAATATCTCAGAACAATTATGGAAAGCTTGAATCTTAAAGGGAATTTTTTTCGGATGTTTATTCAGATACTGTTAAACAACATTTAAGGAAAAAATAGGACTAATTCTAACAGTAGTACTAGATTAAAGGGTATGAAATATATATGGGTAAATATAAATGTTCTATTATAGCATACTCTACACTAGGATTATAGCTAAAATATAAAACCTAAGAATATAGTAATAGTACAACACATAGTATGCAAACAGAAATAGAAAGAGATCAGAATAAGTAAACATGCATATAGTTGAATAATATAAACATGTCTACAAGGGTGGGAGGTTGGCATAGTGTTTAATGTGTTCCTCATTTAGGCACAAGTTGCAGGGTCTGATTCTCACATGGGGTAATTGGCTGGGCTTGCAATGGCCCACAAGGACAGTTAGGACTGGTACTAATTTATGAACTTATGATCCTATGAGCAACTTTACACATAGTAAATAAAATATAAAAAATATAAAATCATCTGACCTACAAATTAATAAATATGAAAATAACTAACTTCCTCCTTATAGTAGACAAGGGAGATAATGTAAGGTACAGGGAAATATGTTTGTAAAGATATTCAGTTTGGTCAACTTATAATAAAGATTCTGAACACCTGCTTAACTTTTCTTATTCATAACAACTCACTCACTCACAGGCTTTTTTAAGATGATGCATACTAAAAATATGAGACATTAATTATGAGTCAGAAGCATGAGCTAAGCATTGTTACTCTATGGGAGAGTTTGAGAGGTAATTTTTTTTGTTGTTTCCAACAAACTAGGAATATGTTATTCCATGGTAGAATATTTTAGGGTTACATCATTAGGTAATTTTATCTGTTTCAAAAGTTTTGTCCACAGCTGAAGATTTCATATGCTTATATATAAAATATATAATAAGTTCTGTAAATACATGTGATTTCATTATTTTGTTATTTTTTCCTCTCTTACATAAATGTCTGATTTTAAATGCACATCTATTAATATTAATGGATTGAATAACCTAGTAAAAAAAGGGGAGTCTGTTCAAATACTTGCAATTACATAAAGCTCAAACATATTTCTATAGGAAACACATTTACTTAGTAAAGATGTACATAAGCTTTGATTAAAGAATTATTTGGTTTTATCAGGTTCTGGCTTTAGAGCTAAAAGAAGAGGCATCCTCATTTTATGGAAGAACTCGCCATAATGTTAAGCATTGTTATAATTAAGTGGAACAGAATACTATATACATTGTGAACTCGTACTGGATTCCAGGGGCTGGAGCTAAAGATGCAAAAAATTACTTAAGACACTATAGCCTATTACACGAAAGGTGAAGTCATAATGGCTGGTAATTTTAATTGTATTTTATCAGATAAAGATTCCACTGCAGATTGAAAGCAGTGAATCACATTTTCAGCCAAACACTTAATGAATTTTCTATATCTAATGGATTTAAAAGATAAACGTAAGCTAAGGAAAACAAACTCTCTTCAATTTATCCATTATTCATATAGATATGGAACACCAACAAATATAGACTTTTTTTTACTTAATCTGTTATCACACATTAGAGAAGTTCCAATAGTTTCATAATGCTATAATCTTTAATATTATATTATTTTAAACAACTGAGAATTTAATACATCACAGGAGATTACCAGCATACATTATTAAAATAAAAGGATTCAATGATTGATATATTAAATAGATCAAAAATTTCCTAGAAATAAACATGAATGGTGAAGTATCTGACATTGTCGCATGGGATTCACTAAATGCTTACTTAAATAGAAGAGTTACAAGCTGCTATATTAGTAAAACAAGAGAATGGGACAAAGAATTGAATACATTATAAGCCAAAATAGACACACAAGTTAAATCTAAAACCAAATGACATTGTCAGTCAGTTCGAACTTAAAAACGTAAGTACACAATAAAATGCTTACTTAAATGAAAGAGTTACAAGTTGCTATATTAGTAAAACAAGAGAATGGGACAAAGAATTGAATACATTATAAGCCAAAATAGACACACAAGTTAAATCTAAAACCAAATGACATTATCAATCAGTTTGAACTTAAAAACTTAAGTACACAATATGTTGAAATTCTAAATAATAAAGATTCAATAAACCTGGAAAAGCTTACACTTCAGGCATATTCAGTAAACCCTTTAAACTTGCTTTTAGAGCAAAGAAAATGAATAAATTAAATCATATCAAAGAAATTATAACATTTAAATAAAAAAGAGAAGAACAGACATTACAGGTATTCTTGACGGCTTTAAAATATTTTTTGACAATATAAATACTACAAATAGCATCATTAATGATGATACAGATGAAATTTTTCTAAGGGAAAATATAAATAAAATAACAAGTGAACAATTTATTTATTTATTGCATTTGTTTACCAGGAAGGTCCACTGGGCCTAGGTGAGCCCATTTTCAGTGAAGGCCCGGGGAGAAAAGTTCCACACACAATTAGCAAGTAGATACAAGTACTAATACAGAGTTAACAGATTTGATACAGTAACAAGCTGGACATACCTTAACAAGTCAGGTACAAAATACAAATACATACCAGGTATATATCAGGTATTATACAGTAACAAGCTAGGACATAGTATGAGCAAAAGGTTTAGATTATATATATACATACTACTAATAATTACGACTAATTAACAGACCATTCACTTTAACACAAATAAAAGAGCAAATAAAAAAGTTAAAAAATAAGGTGCCAGACTTAGATGGTCTTATACCAAAACTATATAAAATACTAACAGATTATCTAGTTAAAATATTAGATAAGGTCTATAGAGAAATAAAAGTAACTGTTGAAGTCCCCCTATCATGGAAATATTTCCATATATCACCTATTTTAAAACAAGATAGGATCCTACAAAGTGTTCATTAAGCAGACCTAGTTCACTTTTAAATGTGGACTCTAAGATGTGCATGTCCATTTTAGCTAACAGAATTAATTTACTTATACCTAAACTAATTAACAGTGATCAAACTGGGTTTATTTTAAATAGACAAATACAGGATAATATAATAAGAGTACACACATACCTTGACAGACTATGCAAATAAAAATAAAAAAAGTTTCTATCATTAGTCTCTATTTAGATAAGGCTTTTGACTCAGTTAATTGGTTGTACCCGTTTAAAACACAAAGTGTATAATTTTTCACCTGAGCTAGTTGTATTAATTTCTAAATTATATAACAACTCTTGTGCTAATGTTGCAATACCTTCTTTTCTAATTCCTTTAAATTACAAAAAGGCACAAAACAAGGCTGTCCATTATCAACTTTACTTTTGCATTATCTATAGGTAGTATTAGATCCAATAAGAACATTAATAGTATCAAAATAAAAGATTTCAAAATAAAGATGCAACTCTCTGCTGATATTTTGCTAACAGGAAATGCAGCAAATACATTATAACATATAATTAGTTCTACGAGTCAGTTTTAAGAAATCTCAAACTTAAGATTTAATCATAATAAAACAAGCACATTAATAATTAACTAAATAAAAAAATCATACACAAGTATTCTAACTTCAACTGGAATAGAAATCAAATGAAACACCTTGGTATGATCATTATGTCTTAACAGTAAAGAAATGATACAAACATACTTTAAACAGGCTGTTGATAAAATTTCAAGTTTAGTCACAAATTGGTACAAACTCTTCTTTACCAGGGAAGAATGATTAATACTTATTACAATGGTAATTCTCCCTAAAATATTGTTTTACAAACTTTAGTACTATCTCCACCAAAAAATGAAGATGATAAAGAATATTCTGCTTATTTTTTCCGGCATCCTTATAAACCAAGAGTTTCCTTTGATTGGCACAGAAAAGTTTGGAATAATGGTGGAGTACAATTTCCTGATATTCAATTGTTTGCCACTTCAACAAAAGTTATAGCATTGTGGATAAAGTCATCTTATGATTCAAATGGAAGCAAATACATCAATAATTGTTATTATAAATAATAAATATATTGCAACCAGTCATAAATAAATAGTCCCTAATATTTCTATCTGGTCATTAAAAGATTTTTGCATAAAATGGAATTACACCCTCTTCAAATTCCTTATTTAAATAACACCATTTCCTCTTTCCAAAGGTTCACGTAGTCCAACCATTGTATTAAAGACTTAATATTTTCTATGTTTACAATTGCAAATACAAATGACTGCTTAGAAATGCATAATGTCAACAAAATGCTAGTGTTGAAACAAAGTAACTTAATTTACTAGCCTCAATTTGTAAATGGTACTAATATATATAATGTTGAAAATTTAAGGTCCAAATACAATCAAGATTTGGAAAATTGGTTAATTTTACAAATATTTAGAGACTGTGTGAACATAGAGATAAATAAGATACTTAAACTAGATAAGAAATCATTCCCCAAATTCTTGGGATTCTTAATAAATATCAGTAATAATACAATGAAAAATAAATCATATTTGTCACAAATTTATAAAATTCTTAAGTTAGATTTCACATATTTAGACAACTCCTATTAGAACTATTCCTCAAAAATTATTAATGAAGACTTCTCTGAAGAATACAAGAAAATAATATTAAAATATACAGATAAAACCACCTTTTCATTATATTGGAAAATATTCACTTGAAAATTCTTACACAGAGCTTCCTAACAAAATTACAATTATGTATAAATCAAACAGAATTAAATGCTGGAGATGTGATTCTGAAATAATAGCTCAATGGATGCATATGCTATATGAATGTGAACTCATCTCCCCTTTTTGGAAAGAAATTAATAACTTAATTCAAGCTCTATGGCCAGACAGATGTAATATAAATAAACCTTTAATTTTATTTAATGCACTGATTCCTGAGAACTTCAAAAACCCAATTGCCTCTTCTTTGGTCTATTCTTGCTATAGCCAGAAAGGTAATTACTAAAAATTGGAAAAGTAAAGTTACCCCCTCTAGTTTTGAATTTATTAGTATGGCTAAACTTGTTTGCAGTAGTGAATTGTATACTATAAAGATGAGAGCTTTAATATTATACATTCATATAAATCTTGCCTTAAACCTAAACACTTGCTTTAAAAATATTAATTGTTGTTGATATGTGTAACTTTGATCAGCTGTACACCTATGCAAATAGTTACTTGTTTGTTTTACAAAGTGATTTATCTATCTTTTTAAAACCAAATTAAAAAAAATACAGCACCAGCAGTTCTAGGGAAAGGAGGCAAAGTCCTACCTAGTGTATCCAAACAGCAGCTGGTGTCTTACACAGCTTCCTTTCTACCTCTCCTCCCTAATGTAGTATGAAAGTGACTGTTCAGATCAGAAACAGTTAAGTATAGGCAGAACTTACAGCAAATGTTAGAATACAGATGGCCCAAAAAAAACTGTTAAAATCAACTAAAGACTTTTTGTTGAGGCAGAAGTATAAAATGTGTTGCCTCATTTTGGTAAGGAGCCTAAACTCTGTAATTTCACTTGAGTTACTAAACTGGTGGCAATAAACGTATATGCTCATTTTGGTTACTGTATCATTAAGCAAGCTGTCATGTGCATTAGCAGAACAGCCTCTCTATATACTTCAAGTAACATACCAGGTTAACAATTCAAACTGACCTACTCCCTAGGATACAAGCCGCAGAAGGCTCTTGGTCAGTTAGAAAGAATGGAGGATCCTTTCACTAGATCCCAAACCTGCAAGAAGTTGATCTTATAACACATTTTAAACCTGCTATACATATGCAGACAATTTATTTAAAAAAAAGTTGTCTTAATAAAGTACAGACTCAGGGCACATTCCACAAAGTAAACAAATGCTGTGATTTGTGACTTTTTACCATGTTTTATCTGTTGCTTCTGTAAAAGTCTCATATCCATCTTTAGATGATAATGATTTGATTCAGATGTGCTACGTGATGTACATAAAGTGCAATCACTGGGACCTCTTACATATCATGTTAAGGTGATTCCTCACTGACAGTTGCAGAAAGCAACCTATTTTTACAAAATAAATTATAACACAATAAGTCTGTTTCCCCCCCGCCGGAGACCTAATTTTTCAATAAAACATTACCAGATGAAATTGGCAAATTGGTGTTATCTGTACTGCTATACATAACATTTAAGAATATACACCCCTGAGGAAGAAAAAAAAAAGAAAGGCAAAGCACACAACACAACTGGCAAGGAAAATGTTGAAGGAACCAGTTTTATCAGATCCAAATTTGTTCACGTAGACTGTTGTAACGTGATAGTATATAACTAAATTCTACCTTACAAAACATAGTACTGATTTGTGTAACAAGAAAATTGGATCCAAATGTCTGTCTCTAAATTACCTTACAATATGCTCCATTAAAATATTTATCTTAGAAATCAATCTGAATGACCACAACACTTTCTCACCATGAACGCAAAGTACAGCTGTGTAAAATCTTACCATAACAGTAGATGCCCTTCTCTTCACTGTTGCAGTATTCCTTACATAAGGGATCTCCTCTCCCAAGGACAGCTCAACATCAAGCCTATATACCAAAGTATTTAGTATTTACAAGTACCACACATCACATGTATGCTTCTCACGCAAAGCATGGGACAGAGGTGACCTACAGATGCACACGCTTCAAAATTGAAAAGCCCCAGGAGGAATAGAATGTCCATAAAGACCAGAGAGGAACATGTGTGTCAAGAAGGAGATGAGAGAGAGGAACCCATGGCCAGGAGAACATGGAGAATAAGTTACAGCAGACGGGGAAGGAGTGAGGAAGAGAATACTGCAACACTAAAGAGAAGGACATCTATTGTTACAGTAAGATTTTATACTGTATTGTGCCCTTCCATATCACTGTTGCAATATTCCTTATGTAAGGAAAAGTATAAAAGTTCAACAGGGAAACCTGGGAGGAGGATGGCACTGAAAAGCTCTAAGGAAACCCATGCAGAATAACCCTGGCAAAGCTAGCTCTAGCCCAGGAAATGACATCCAACTTGTAATGTTTAGTGAACATATGCAAAGAAAAGCAAGTAGCAGCCTCAATGATAGAATTGGTATACAGCTTTTTGAAAAAAAGTACCAGATGAAGCAACAGCTCTGGTAGAATGAGCTTTTACTGAAGAGGAAATACATTTGCCATGAAAAGTAATAACAGAAAAATGGCTTTAGAAATCCAGGAAGATATGGACTGCTTAGAAACAGCTAAACCCAAAGACATGGGATGAAAAGAAACAAAAAGCTGCTCAGATTTATGAATAACTTTAGTTTTATCCAAATAATACCCGAGCTGTCTATGCAAGTCCAAGGTGTGAAGAACCTCCTCACTGGCAGACTGCAGCAAAGAAAAAAAGGAAGGTAAATGAATATACTAAGGGACAATGCATTGACCACCTTGGGCATAAAAGAATGATTAATACAAAGAGACAACCTATCTCTGCAAAAAAATATGAAAGGAAGGACAGTCATCATTGCCTGAAGTTCAGAAACCCTCTTGTTGAAGTAAGAGCCAAAAGAACAATCTCCCAAGTACAATGTTGTAAAGAAAGCTGAAGCAGCAGGTTCAAAAGGACCCAGAGTCAGTTTTTCAAGTACAAAACTGAGGCCCTGGAAGGCAGAATTGTGCTTCCTGGGAGGCCTAATATGAAAGACGCCTTGAAAAACTGACCTCAAATCTAGAGGCCAGAGGAGGTGTCAAGAGCAGACAAACCAAAAATTGCTGACAGGTGACCTTAAACTGAAGAATATGTCAGCCCAGCATTGAGCAGATAACACAAACAGAGGACCAGAGGAACATCCACATATAGAGGATCCTGATGGCAAAACAGAACCAGACAGAAAATCTCTTCCAGTTTGGATAAATAAGATTTCCTCATAATGGGCTTCCTGGTCATCTGCAGGACCCAAAGTACATCCTCAGAAAAAAAGGTGCCTAAAAGAGATCAAAACCCTATCAACCACAGCATCAGTTGAACAGTGAACAAGTGAGGATGGATAAGAGACCCCTTGTCTTGTGTGAGAAGGCCCACTCAGGTAACTTGTGGTGATTGCCCCTGTCCAAGTGAGAAAAAAGGGGACCAATTCTGCCTGGGCCAAAAGGGAGTCACCAACAAGATTTTGGGATAGTCTTGCCTGATCTTGTTCAAAATTCTTGGAAGCAGGGTAAGGGATGGGAAGACTTATAGAAACATCCCATACCAATGAAAAGGCAGGGCATCCACTTTCCAAGCCAGATGACTGGGACTCTGGAACAGAAAGGAGGAGGGTTGTCTGTACAGCAGGGAGACAGAAAGATCTACCTGAGAAGTACCCCACCAATGGACAATGACCAGGAACATATCTCTGTGAAGCATCTATATGTGAGCTTGTGTGCTGGCCCTGCTCAAAGAGTCTGTCACTAGCTTGAGCTCTGAGGCAATGTAGACAGCCTGAAGAGTCACTTGATACTGAAGAGCTAGACCCCACACCTGAAGAGCTAGCCTGCAATGGAGGTAGAACCTTGTACCCCTTTTGCCTGTTGACATACCACATCAGTGAGGTATTATCTGTGAAGACATTGAGGTGTCCAGGATGAAAGAGGGTATGAAAAGCTTGCAAAGCTAGAAGCAGAACCCTCATTTCTTTGATATTGATGTGGTCTGAGCTCTGATGAAGAAGCCAGGGACCCTGAACCTGGACAAAGCTGTAATAGGCTCCCCACCCACTGTCTTAAGCATCTGTAGAGAGTGCTTTGTGTTGGGACTGGAGATGGAAAGGAAGGAAAGGAATAAGAAGTCCAAGGGTGACAATGTTGAAACCACACTGACTTGAGGTACCACTGAAGTTTTCCCATATGTAGCCTGGCCAGAAGCAGCATGGTGGAAGCCATAAATCCGAGGATATTGATAATGTCCCTGGCTGTGACTAAATCTAAACAAAGAAGAGACAAGAAAAAGGCTGCAAGAGACATGGCCTTGGGGACAGGAGTGAGGCATTTGGTGAATACCCCTGGGGCATAACAGAAGTCAAATGGCAAAGCAGAGAACTGAAAATGCAAAGAAGAAACAGAGAAATTCAAACATTTCCTGAAAATGGATGGGGATATGGAGGTAGGCATCCTTAAGATCCAGACAGACAGAAAGGCCTGGAGAAGAAGAGAAATAAAGTTTGAAGAGACAATATCTGAAAGGAGGGGACCTTGAGAAAGGTCCACAACTTGTCTCCAACTGCCGTCCTTCCTGGGAACCAGAAAAATTCCAGAATAAAAACCTCTTCCTTCCTGGGCAGGAGGCACAGCTTGAATGATGCCGTGGGTCAAGAGAGAATGAAGTTCCTCTGGAAAGAGATGAAGCTGTTCTCAAGAAAGTTGAGAGATGTCCATAAAGCAAGGAAGAGATTTCCAAACCATGAAATACCCCTAGTGGTTAAAGGACAGGACCCAAGAGTCCGTTGTGATCCTTAACCAATTTGGAAGGGGAAAAGAAAGACAAAGGGACAAGGGAACCTGGCTGAGGGAGAAGGGAAGCAAATGTCGGAAAGAACCTTGTTTGTCCTGAAAAGAAGGTTTCTGGGAAATAGGGGTCTGTGTAGTGTACATGTCTAGAACCCTTTTTACCCTTGGGTGGAGGGTGAGACTGTCTGCAAACAAAAGCAGATTTGGAAGCGTAATTCCTCTGAAACTTTGAAAAGAACAATCAAAAATATGTTTCAAATCCTGCAAGACTTTACCCTGATTCAGGAGAGATTTAAAAAGCTAGCAGCAGTACTACCAAAAAGATTATGACCCAAAGGAGCATCCAGTAATTTAGCCTTAATGTCATCAGGCAAAGTCTAAAGACAAAGCCACGTTTATTTATTTAGCATTTGTTAACCGGGAAAGTCCGACTTGGGATGAAGCCAGTTTTCATAGGAGGCCCGGGGAGAAATGTTTCAGATGCATATCTTTGTAATGTGGGAGGAAACCGGAGCACCCGGAGGAAATCCACATGAATGTAGGGAGGACATGCAGACTCCACACAGAAGGCACAAGCTGAGAATTGAACTGAAGAACCTCTTGCTGTGAGGTGACAATGCTACCGCTGCACCACTGCGCCATCCATAATCTCATAAACATCTCATAACAGAACCAAATGCAGCAGCCCTAGAAGAAGCATCAGTTGCATCATAACTTCATTTAACAGAGCGGCAGGCAACTTGAGAGGTAGAATCCAACAAGTAAAGCTCTGAAGCCTTCCTCTCAGAATTAGGAAGAGCAGAAATCATTTGAGAAACTTGAGAGAGGAGGGCTAACACATACCCGATCATATAAATCTGGTAATTAATATCCTTAAAAGACAGGGTTGCAGCAGTGTAGACCTTTTTTTTTTGCCCAGCATCTTCATAGCCCTAATATCCTTATCTGATGGAAACAGCTTACTAGAGGGTAAAAGCTTGTAGGGCTTTTCAGAGGAGATAAAAACCACGAAAGGATCAGCAGATGGGCATTTATACAGAAATTTACAGTCACCAAACATCTTGTAAAATATGGTTTCTTAGGAGCTTGGGGCTGAGAATCAGGTGCTACAGAAGCTACCAAAACGGTATCTATGCTATGAGGGCAACCAAAATTGGAGGAAAAGCAAAAGTATTGGAAGACTCCATCTGGAGGAGCTCATAATACTTGTTCTGGATATCAGAAATCTGAGAACAATCCCACTTGAAGAATTCCAACATATGGGAAATAGTGTCCCCCAAAGGAGAGTTCCTCCAAAGGGGAATCTGGACTAATAGAATCATATTCCTCTGAACCACAGTCCAAAGGGGAAGGGATCTGAGAAGAGTAGGCTAATGACCCTTCCCCTGAATCCTGATCCTCATCAGAAGAACCCAGCTTCCTAGGTCTTTTATGAGGTGTGGAAGACCAGGGAGGGACAGGCACAGAGACCCCTTGAGGAGGCTTTAAAGCCATTAGAGTATTAAAAATCCTGCTATTCTCATTGGGGATCCTTAACTGCAGGGAAAATATGCTTGTTTTTTTGTTTCTTCTTTTGCGGGATGTTGTCATGAAAAACCTTGTGAGGACTGGAACCATGTCTACATTCAATAAGTGTAGCTGGGATTGCCTCCCTCACAAAGATCTGTGGAACCCCCCTCGGTCCCTCAGCTATAAACAGCCAAGTTTGCCTGTCAATGTCTGGAACAGACATTTGGAAAGCCTCCGAGGATGTGCAAGAATTCAAAGCCATGCCAGCCTCTGCCAAGGATGCAGCAGAGAAATCTGAAGCAATGACAAGATGGTCCTCTGGGCTTTCACTAGTCTCTCGAGAGATGTCCAGGGGAGGCTGGACATGAGTCATATCATACCCAATTTTTCTGGCCATTTTCTTGGCCAACAGCTGACCCTTGGGACAGGAAGACTTCTCCATAGCACCCTGAGCCAACAGTTTAAGACATTAATTTTCAAGGTATAAAGACAAAGAGGAGAGGTGACTATGTAAGGTCCTGGTGACAAACCCTTGTCAGACAGAATACTACGTATGGTTGTGGGAAGCACCCAGACAGACGAGACACCAGTCTTGGCAATCTTTATGAGGAACCTGCTTCCCACGCTGACATTTTCCTTTTTTGGATGACATGAAACCAACAGCCCTGAAAATAAAGAGAAAGATAAGAAGGAACCCCAAACAGGGCACTTATCTGAAAAATGGGTCGGTAACCAGCACAGAAGAAAGGCACTCTGACAGAACGTTCAATGATGGTGCTCGGACTGGCGGCAAAGAAGTTCTGAAGTGTGTGCATCTGTATGTCACCTTTGTGTCCTATGCCTTGCACAGGGATCACGTGTGTGATGTATGGTGCTTGTAAATACTAAAAGCTTCTCTATACTGGCCAGACTTTTATCTGTCAGTGGCAGGATACCCCTTACATAAGGAATACTGCAACAGTGATATGGAAGGACATCAACATTGAGCATCTCAAAGCCTTGACCCTCTTCCCAGTATCATACAAGTTGCAGAGGGGCGAACTCTGCCTCATGTACAGAGTCTCAGCTGACCCCATCCTCTCTGACCTACTGCACATCCACAAGTCCAGCAGTGGAATATATACTTGCTCAAGAGATCTTAATCTCTTCTTAACATAAATAGAACGTATTGAAGGGATGGACAGATATTTATCCCAGAGAACACCACTTTTTTGCTTTATGTGGCAAGGAAGACTATTCTAAAGTACTTTCCTTGCTCTATTCAAAACTTAACCTGGACAAATGAATGGGAAACCACAAATTCACCGCTGGTTTAGCACCCTCATCCCTTATGGACAGGGGTAACATATAAACATAATACCCCGCATGGGTTATTCATGCTTAAATTACAGGGGCTAAAAACTTCATGGGAATGCAGGGCTAAGCTTTTAAAGACCCTTGTGTATCAACAGTTTGGTAAGTACCTAAGAGCATCCCTATCAACTTGCTTTGACAAATAACATTTCTAATAAAATATATAAAAAGTCTTTTGACAACTGAGATAGTACTACATCTTCATTCGATTTTTTTTATCAATCAAGTCATTTACATCTAATGAACGGAAGTCAGCAATTGTAATACCTATTCAAAACATAAATATGCAAAAGTAATTCTTTAAATAGTTGCTATCTAATTAGTCATCTTTCCTCACTACTAAAACTGAGGAATTTAATCTATGCAATGCTAGACTGAATAATAATATATAATCATATTTGTAATTGTGCATTCATGTCACTTTGTTGCTACAATTACTTTTGGAAAATGCTACACACTGGTTGCTAGCTTAACTATAACTATGGGAGAACCTTTAAAACCAGTTTATATTTTCATGCATATAATGTATTTGGCTTTTAAGATAGGGTACACTGTGGATTTTTTCCCACTTTTAAATATCAAGCAAAAATCAGGAGTAGAATTTGGTTGGCAGGAAACAAAGGATCAGCATAAAATCAATCTGTCACCACTGCCCATAAAGATTTATAGTACTATAGCTGTATGCCACTATGATCAATATCTAATTCATCACCGCTGTTACTCAGGACACCTTATTTTTTGAATTCACCAAGACTTTAAATAATGTCATCCACTGTTACTACTATAATCTCTATGCATACAATCTACCATTAAGCATCATCCCTGTTCAAAGGCAAAAACTTCAGAATAAAAAGTGTTGATTTGCCTAACCCTGCTAGAGAAAAGCTTATACTTCTACATCATGGTTCAGGATAGAGATTCATTAATATTTAAAATAGATACTATGTATTTATCATAACATATCATCCTCTTGCATGTTAAATAAAATCATAAAGTAAAAAAATAATTATTTGCTTATTTGTTTGATTATGGGAATGTCCTTTAGGTAGAGCCTACTTTAAGAGGAAGCAGGGGAACAAAATCT
Organism: Protopterus annectens; assembly: GCF_019279795.1. NCBI lineage: Eukaryota > Metazoa > Chordata > Ceratodontiformes > Protopteridae > Protopterus > Protopterus annectens. The sequence continues at coordinate 272,498,680 of NC_056746.1, read as the reverse complement.
GCATTTGTTCAAACCAGTACCATGCTTAAACATTACTGGGACGAAATATATTTATAATGGAAAATATTACCAATGACTATGCAAACATACATCTTAACAGTCAATGGCAGTTGAATAAACATTTGAATGCATTAACATCCAAATAACTACAGCTGAATTATATGTTCTATTTTTTGAAATTCTAGAACTTCTGTTCTAAAGTAATCATATCTAAAACCCACATGATATATGATCACGAAAATTTAATGTATGAAGACTTGCCTTTTATCACATCTTATGCATACTACTGCTTATGATACTTATTAGAAATATTTAAATATCAACAGAGAAAAAACACTTCACATGTATTTTTCAAACAATTATATGCAATTCAAATGTGCTTACATGAACGTAAACATTCACAGGTAAATGTAGTATTCTAGTTTACACACTGCTTATTGCAAACAGCCAAACAACTAACTAAACTCTTCCGCAATTCTACAGACACTTAAGTAGCAGTGCATGTTCATTCAGGTGCTCTTGTACACAACCAAGCAGTCGCATGTCTAGACAACAGGCTTACATAATTCATTCAGTACAGGGTACAGTTTGTAATTACTATGACAAGCGTACAAACACAGGCCAAGGCACTTCTACAGTTCAGTACTACTGAACTATAATTTGCATTTTGCATACATATGACATGCTGATGACTTCAAAACATTACAACAGTCTGTAATTTGAAAGATAAAAATGATCTTCCAGATACTATAAATCAAACGCACAAATGGAAGGCTGACAATTATTTACCTTAAAATAACTTCAGATGTGCTGTCTTGTATCACATCACTACTAAAACTGAAAATGATTACACGTGGATACCAGAGCTACAAAAAATCCAGATAATACGACTACATATAGAAAGAGTACAATTAAAAGATGCAGGCATTTTGTTAGATAGAAACCTGCATTTGGATCTTAATACAGAACTGTTGTGTTTCAAAATAAAGGCTATTGCAATACATCCTCAAAAACAAAGGGTCACATCACATCAGCATAGTTATTCTATTATATACTTCTAAAAATATACCTGTGCTCAAACACTACTTAACCAAATTACAAACCAACATAAACAAAAATTTAAGAAAAACGCACTTGAATTGCATAGTGTTTCATATGCTAATAAACTACAACCTTCAGAACTGCAGATTTTGAATTCTAGAAAAAAAAGTCATTTGGTTTAGAAAGCCACAAGTGAGCGTTTTCTTTTTCTGTCTTTTTAATAACAAAAATTAGTAGAAAATGTATGCTACTAGTGAAAGATACAAGCAGGAGACTAGGTAGTTTACAAGTAAAAGAATTTAAACAGGGAATGGACTTTCCTCAGTATTTAAACAAGCTCCCAAACCTAGATACATTTAGACAAAGCTGGCTAATATACAAACTTGTCAAAATGTGATATATAGCGAGCAGAAGAAGCCTCGCAGACATCTATTGCCCCTCTTCTGTTACAAGCAGCTAAATAGCAAAGTGTCATTTCTCTCTGTAGAAGATTCAGAAGTAACTGCTACAGAAGTAAAACGGATACCAGAAGATCGGGATAATCTGGAACGTCTGACCTATATACACTTTGAACACAGAATTAAAATAATACACAAGGACTTCTGAGCAAAACGTTATGAACTTCTCTGAATCTGCTCCAGTTCATGTTCAACCGCAGTTAAAATGATCAGAAAATCTATTGAAAAAACAAGTAATTTAGGAACATAGGAAACTATTAGGTGAGCAATCAATGGGACCGTAAGAAATATAGCTCTTAAAGACTCATAAGAAAAGAGACGCTTGACCCAAAATCAACTTTAAGGAAAAAAAGAAAACACCAATGCTAATGCTCACCTTCTTTTTCAGAGATGGCAAACGGCTAAATCTTTGGGGTGATATAGAAATCCATCCATTCATCTAAGTCTGCTTTCAAGGTGGCCATAGTACTGATTTGCCTGATGTATAGAGGGGGAGTCTACTGCATAGATGGGGAACATGTTGAGATATGTACCCGTCTCTCCACTGAGTCTTGTTAATTAACAGGTGTAGATTAAGGTTTTTCATATAGGTTCTGATGTGCTACTAGTCCAGATATAGTACAGAAATTCAAACAGAGCTGGCTCCTTCATGGCAATGTAGACTAGTTCTCATTGTAAAGGAGCTGGTAGCCCACTGAGTACAAGTCTGGTCAAGCAATTCTTGGAGGGTATCGGAGGGTGTCAAGGCCCTTCATTTTATTAGAAATCTCTGTGGTCTTCCTAATTAGGATATGTGCTTTCGTGCTTTGCTTGGTACATCTTGAGTGGGGCATTATATTCAGAAACAGGGGCATTGCATTCAATAACAGTCTAATGTGGGAGGAGAATAGTGGAATAATGACATCTTTAGATCTGGAGGAAATTTCCATGGATAGTAGGATTTCTTAAGTATGCTACAGACAAGATGATTGAAAGAGAGTGAACTCTCCATGTATGTGCCAAGGACATACATTTATCCACGTATGTGCCAAGGACGTACGTTCATCCACGTATGTGCCAAGGACGTACGTTCATCCACATATGTGCCAAGGACGTACGTTCATCCACATATGTGCCAAGGACGTACGTTCATCCACGTATGTGCCAAGGACGTACGTTCATCCACGTATGTGCCAAGGACGTACGTTCATCCATGTATGTGCCAAGGACATACATTTATCCACGTATGTGCCAAGGACGTACGTGGTCAGTCTCTACAGAAATATACTTAATATGATAAGAAGCGGGTGTGGTTTGCCAGCCAAACAGCATCATGCTACACTTTTCGGCATTTAGTTTAAACTGTTTCTGAACACAGGATGTGAGCACAGTCCAGCTATTGCTATAGCAGTTTGGCATCAGAGGAGATCTGACTAACAGTACCTAGCTTGCCAGCAAAGCAGATGTCAAAAAAAAAATTTCATCTGCTTTTACTGTACTTGTGTTTTTACCTACTTCTTTTTACTTTTGCATCATCTTAAAATACTCAATTGTATTTATTACTGCTTGGTGTAACTCATTCTAAGCCTTTTGGTTTAAACACTTGGGCTTCGGACCAGTTAGTTGTTTTGCACTGAGAGGTTTGTGGTCTGCACTGTTGTGGCAGAACAGGTAGCTTACATCCTTCTAGGTTGAGAACTGCTGATTGAGGGCTCAGTGTCTGTTATTCTAAAAGTGTATTAATTCTGGTTTAAGCACTTGGGCTTTCAAGCCAGTTATTTTACATTAAGAGGGTTCGTGGTCTGCACTCTTGTGGGAGGAGAGGCTGGACTCTGCCCTTCTGAGCTGGGAATTTCTGGTTAAAGGCTTATAGTGCATGCATATCTGAACTGTTTCTTACTGAAGTTGGTGCCTTGTTTGCTGTGGCATAGACTGGATTCGGGCCTGCTGGATCTAGCTTTGTTTGTGTAACTTGAGCACTAATCCAGACATTCTCTAAAGTATTCAATGGTATTTATTACTGCTTGGTTGTAACTTGATTAAAGTGTAGCTATCATTCAAGTCTTTTGGATTAAGCACTTGGGCTTCAGACCAGTTGTTTTACATTAGGAAGGTTTGTGGCAAGCACTGTGGTGGCAGGACAGGTAGCTTTCATCCTTCTAAGTTGGGAACTGCTGATTGAGAGCCCAGTGTCCAAGTGTATTAGTTCTGGTTTAGGCACTTGGGCTTCAGGCCAGTTATTTTACATTAAGAAGGTTCGTGGACTGCACTCTTGTGGGAGAAGAGGCTGGACTCTGCCCTTCTGAGCTGGGAATTTTCTGGTTAAAGGTTTATGGTGCCTGAATATTTGAACTGTATCTTACTGAAATTGGTTCACCTTGTTTGCTCTATCATAGACTAGATCCAGGCCTACTGAATCTAGCTTTGTTTATATACTTGTTGTTTGTTTGCTTGTTATTTCCCTGGAAGCTAATTCACCTAATACGCAACTTCTCAGCTTCTGTGGATCACTAGTGATATCTGCATTGCTTACTGTACTTATTTCCTTGTTTCACTTGAAAGAAAGTTACTGTTTGTCGTTTTTGCATTTAGTTACTTGTATCACATTGCACTCAAGTTACCTGGCACTTGCTCACTAAAGCAATTATATAAGTCAGCACTAAAAATTAAAAGCACTTCACCCTCACTCCCCACTGGCCCTTGTTTTCAATTAAGGATTTCCCAATATTATTCTAGCATGTCCAAAGGTCAGTTGTCAATCTCCTCTCCGGTCCAGCTGGTGAATCTGGGAATCTTGAGGCAATGTTATAACTGCCTCATGTACACAGACAACCCTCTCCTCCTCCCACATAACACAAATACTTGTAGAGATGCAGCTATTTAGCCAAACTGGAGGCTGAGCTCTCTCAACTCAGGACTGGCAAGACCAGACAGGAGGAGAAGGCAACTACACACACCACAAAACCAGCCTCACATAATGCTACCACTCCACTGAATCAAACACATAAACACACAAAGACATACTCGGAGGCTCTGAGTAAAATTTACCTAAACAGCAGAGGCCTCCAAAGCAGACACCCAAACAACTGCTACCTCAAGACACCCCACAAGCAACACATAAACCACAAAAGCAGTGTGCAAAGCAGTCACAGCCCTTAAGGCCAAATACAACACCAAACATACTTGTCATAGGTGACTCCATAGTCAGACACACTGACGTCCCACTCACCAGGCTGAACAAGGAGAGGGTCACAGTAAGCTGCCTATCAGGCTAGAATCCGCCACATAACACAAGCACTCGGGTCACTCCACAGCAAGTACAAATATGACACAGTCATTGTCCATGCTGCTGTGAACGACCTGAGACGTACCTCCCTGGACTGCATGAAAAGAGACATAGAGGAGCTCTCTGATTATGTAGCCCAGGCAGGTATGACCCTAACCCTGAGCAGTATCCTTCCTTCACCAAGAATGATGCCACAATATAGAGACAAGATGATCAGCTTTAACAATTGGCTTAATGTCTGGTGTCATTCAAAGGGGATCCAGTGTCTGTCTGCCTGGGATGACATGCTTGACAAGCCACGCTGCTTCGCAAGGGACGGCTTGCACCTGTCACCCCGGATATTGGCTAAGGCTCTTGCCACCCCCATAGTGCCTTTTTAGGCAAGGCTCAAATTCTAAACCTACCACCCTAGAAAACAAAAATGGGAAGAAATTGAGGGTAATGCTGCTCAATGCCAGAAGTCTAAATCTCAAAATGCACGCACTCGAGGCCCTTCTCAGTATGGAGAACATCGATGTCTGTGCTGTAACTGAAACCTGGTTCAAGGCTCCTGAGAGGACCCGGCACTACTAGGTTTTACCTCATATCATGCGTTCCGGCACCAAAACCCGGACGAGTCCAGAAAAGGAGGGGGTGTATCCATATTCATAAAGGATACTCACACCTCCAGGTTGGTGGCAACGCATGAAGCTTGAAACCATCCAGGTGCAACTAACAATAGGCAAAACTGCTCTACAAATTGTAGCATGCTACAGGCCACCCTCTCAAACTCAGGAACCCCACACAGCCTTCCTGAAGACACTGGAGGGTATAAATGTATCTCCAAACACCATCATATTAGGTGACTTCAACTACCCGAATATAGACTGGGAACATTACTCAAGCCCTAACTTTCTAGCCCAACGGTTCCTGGAGTTCATAAATTCAAATGCCATGGAACACCTAGTCACTGTTCCCACGAGAGGAGAAAATATACTAGATCTCATTGTCACAAACATGGGGACAAAATGCTCCACACCGGAAGTATATCCCTCATTGGTGAGATCTGATCATAAACTAATCTCACTGGAAATCCACATCCCGCCCCCACCCCAAACAAAAAAGACCATAGTGAAGAACTTCTCTAAAGCAAACTTCACACTACTCAAGACTGGTGTGGTATCCTTCAAGGCCCCTGAGTCAGAGGAAACCACAACCCAAGCTGCGGAAGCCCTTACAAATGCCTTCTATGAACACCTCCAGGACTGCATGGATCAGGCAATCCCAAATAAAACCAAGACTCTTTCCACAAAGGGCAAACGTCCAGTCTGGTGGACCCCAGCCATTAACAAACTTTACAATAAGAGGAGAAAGCTATTACATGATAGAACAAAATCCATAAAAGGGAAGTCACCCCTGATCATTATTAGTAAAAATTACGAGCACTCATAAAATCAACTAAGGCCAATTTTGAGAGAAAAATTGCCATGGATTCAAAGGACAATCATAAGGCCTTTTTCAGCTATGTTAGGAACCTGGGTGGAAACTCACAGATATGCTCAGAATTAGTCCAAAATGATACAAAAATCACTGAACCCACAGACATTGCCAACATACTGGCAGACAGGTTCAGTGCAAACTTCACCCCCCTCCCCTAAAGGAGAGATAACTATCCCAGCCGAGTGTAGCCTCCCGGACATCTCAAATGCGCAGGTGAAAGCTGCTCTCTCTAAAGCTAAAAACACAGCATCAATGGGACCGGATGGTGTCCCCGGCTGTGTGCTACACGAGCTAAATGAGGAATTAAACCCGCACATAAGGCAGCTGTTTAATCTCAGCCTTACCACAGGATACGTGCCCAAGGAGTGGCGACGGCAACTGTGGTCCCACTCCACAAAGGTGGCCTCACGGACCCTGGTAATTACCGCCCATAAGCTTAACAAGTCTAGTCTGCAAAGCTATGGAGAGGATCATAATGGAGCTCATAAACAAAGATATAGGGGACTTGCAGACATTGGACCCGACCCAGTTTGGCTTTGTCAAGGGAAGATCATGCCTTTTGAACTTGGTCGACTTCTTCGAAATAGTCACCAAGGCCATTGATGAGGGAAAGGCAGTCCATACAGCCTACCTTGACCTTGCAAAGGCTTCGACACAATACCCCACTCGGGTATTGTAGAAAAACTTACCAGCTTAAATGTAAACCCATATGTCACAAGATGGGTTGCAAACTGGCTTAAGGACAGAACCCACAGGGTTAGAGTTGCTGGCGCTGTGTCAGACTCCAAGCCGGTCACAAGTGGTGTCCCACAGGGCTCGGTCCTTGGCCCCTATTGTTTGGCATCTACTTCTCAGAAGTACAGGCCAACATGGGAGGACTTTGGCTGACAAAGTTTGCAGATGACTGCAAACTGGGCCATAGTGGAAAGTGCATCGGACACTGATATCCTTCAGAAGGGACTCACGGAAACAGATAGCTGGTGCCAGAGCCATGGCCTGAAGTTAAACGCCAAAAATGTATAGTCATACCCTTCGGGAAAAACAAGGTAACCCCAAGCTACCATATAGGTGGCAATCCACTAAGCACAGAAGAGGTTATCAGGGACCTGGGGACCCAGGTTGACAGTGGCCTTTCTTTTGACACTCACATTGCTAAAGTGGTTAGAAAGACCTTCTACATTGCCCACCTGATCATGAAGGGATTCACATCCAGATCTAGTGAGGTCATTGTTCCCCTGTACTCTTCACTTATCAGACCAATGATCGAGTACAATGCCCCATTCGGGATGTATCTCACCCGACATCTGCAGCAATTGGAGAGACCCCAAAAGTTCCTCACCAAAAGGATAAAGGGACTCCAAAATCTGTCATATGCTGCCAGATTGAAGAAACTCCAGCTCTATTCAGTCGCATACCGTCTGCTCAGAGGTGACATGTGCCTGACATACAAGGCCATGTCCAACCCGGAATTAATGGACATGCTCCACCTCAAAAATCCAAATCCACCAAAACCACTAGAGCAAGCGACTTAAACCTTAGCACGGATATAAATAGGACGTGCTGGAGGGATAGATTTATCACTCAGAGACTCCCTATGCTGTGGAATAAAATCCCGGTCCATGTGAGGCAGAGCACCTCGCTGACTCTGTTCAAGAGAAATCTAGACCTGTGGATGGGAGATCGTAGGTTTACCCCGGGAATCATCTCTGGGTCACTGCTGGACAGAGGCACAACAAACTAATGGGCACAGTATTTTTTCATATAAGGGGTGGCGTAAGCCACAATAATTTGGGCTAGGCTTATAAATGCCTTAGGGCAGATAGCCTAGTATAAACCTATGAACCTATGAACCTATGATAGGCCCTAGCCCTGAACCTTGTGGGACAATACTAGTTACTGTTTTACATTTAGAGAGGGTAATTTCACAAACTGAATTCTATCAAATAACAATTTAGCAACCCGGTGGATAGCCTAGAGATTTATACTCAGATTTACTAACAAGTCTGATACTAGTCTGATGGATGGTATCAAAATGGCCAGATGAAAATAGGCAGCATACACAGAAAAACTACTATCGGCATCTGCTCCAGTGACTTTTTCAAAGAAGCATTCCTGGTTCTGGAGACAGGATTTAAGCTAATGTCAGTAATGCTGCCTATGTCTGAAGTTAATTATTATTAATTCCACTCCCAGACATATAAGGTTGGTGAGGCAGATGGGCCTATAATTATCATGTTCAGAAGAACTTCCTTTCTTTAGGGACATAACTCTACCAGGCTTCCGGAAGAAAGCCAGTAGGTAAGCCAAGGTTGAAAAGATTAGAAAGGTTTCTGATAGCTCACATTTAACACTATGAGGATGCACCTGGGAATGTTGTCAGACCCACAGAGGTATTATTTTAAGCTTTGTATAGGATTCTAGGGCTTGCTATAGTGGGAGGTATGATGAAGGTTGGTGTTGTAATATTCAAATGTAATGCATCTACCATGATATATGCTATGTCTTTTGTGTTGGAATGAGTAATGTCATTGTGGTCAAATTCAATGCATTGCTTCTTAGTTTTCTAACATAGCTGAAGAAGGATTTGCAATTATCGCTAATACCAGTAGTGACTTAAGATCATATCCTGCTTTATATTTCCTAATGGTGTTTTTAAGATCTCTGCTAGCTTGTTTCAGTGCAATTCAAGGGAATGGGAGATTTATTACAGTTGTTCTAGATCTTCTTCTTGTGTACAGTTTACATACACAAGTTTTCCACCATATGTATTTGTTCTTTAACTATTACTATACTCACAGCTGATGGGCATGGACTTGTCTATGCAATTACTGAATTGCTAAAGTTAGAGATAAGAGCTGCCTTTGTAACCATGAGATCATGAAAGAGGCAGGCTCAAGAGTCACAAACAAAATGTTTAACAAACATAGACTTTAATGCCACAAAATCACACAGAAGGCAAGCTGGATGTCAAAGAATTATGCAAAACAGCAAATTACAAGTGGAACAAACTAATACCACGAGTGCTAGAAATGACCACACTTTGTGGCAATAGTTACAAAGTATATGCCACAATAACTACACTCCATAATTTCAAAGTAAACAAACATGTGAAAAAAATCATAATTTCAAAGAATATACCTCAGATACCACAATTTACTTGCATGGATTTGCAACTGGTGCACTTTGTGCAGCTATTAAGGGGACTGAATTTCAGGATTCCTGAAATAGGATGGAAAGAACATGCCCACTGGTTACAGTTTAGTGTGCATTGTCATAATTCTGCATATTATACAGCATTGGGCAGCTCGCTTCAGACAATTACTAGACAGTAAAATGCAATGTAATTATGACAGACAGGACAAACAAACAGCCAGTAGAAACTTTCAGTGTTAACTAAATACCAACAAACAATAGAAGACTGCAACTTCCCTCTCTGTCACAAGACAAAATAGCAAAAAACAGTTTCAAACATAAAAACAAGCAACAAGAAAGACGAGCCTCTGGCATTTTACTTAAAGGGTCAGGTCTCTGTAGCGGAGGAATGAGTAGTACCAGCCAGACATCCAGGTGTACGAGTACAAAAGTTGAATACATCATACAACACAAATTACAGCCAATAGAAATTCAGCGTTACACAGCCAGCAAGAAATAAGTGCCTAGAACACCGCAATTCCCCCGTGTCATGAGAGAACAACAAAAAAAAACAAGCAATACAAGTATCAAATTTAGATTAAAAGGTCACTTGTCTGCTGTTGACGGATCAGTGGAGTGTCACAGCCAGAAATCCTGTTACTCAAGTGAATAATGTTGAGCACATAAACTCAACCAAGTGTTTGCCTTACAATGCAGTACAAATTACAAACAGACAGAAAAATATCTAACAGAAACCTTCAGTGCCAGCTAGCTGGCAGCAGCAATTTCCCCTCTGTCAAAAAAAATTAAATCAAAATTGCAGACATAAATTAAAGTAGCAGACAAGCCAGGCCAGTCTCAAATTAGCTTAAACGTCACTTCCCTAGTATTGAGACATCAGTAAAGCGATAAAAAGAAAGCCTATGACTCCATTTATAAAAATAAAATAATGCTGGAAAAATATGTGGAACTCAAACTCACTTCAAAGAGTTTAAGAGTGAAAAAGTTACTAGCACTTGATTTTCAGACAAAGACAACAAGCTGCTGCAGAAACAACACTTTCATCTGCTAACAGCTGGCTTTATACATTAATAGAACATGAATACGAGTATTACAAGATAACTAACAGGAATATCCACACAGATTTATACAAACAAAAATGAAAAATTTGTATGAAAGGATGGATTAAAAAGGGCAGTGAAGTAATCAATAAGGAAAAAAAGGAAATTCAGCAAGACACAAGGCTACAAATGTGCCAGTGTTCACATGGCAATGAACCAATACAAAGACAGCTCCTTCAGAAGAGCCGAGAACTGGAAGCAGCCAGCGAGAAGAAAACAGGAAGAAGCCACAGCATCTTCCATATCATTGGTGGATTACGGGAGTGCAAAATGGAAGAGAACTACACATTAAAGGTAACAAACATAACACATCTATGCAATGTCAATCCAAACACGTCTTCACCAGAAAATCTTTGCATGTCCCAAACTAAAGTGTCAACAAGCAGTTCAGAATGGGACAGAAATCAAGCCACAATTCAGAGGAAAACCAATCATTTAAACACAAGAGAAAGTAATACCAGACTAGTATTTTCTTTTTTTATTTTCAAACATACAAGCAGTGAAAATTCAAACAATTTAGTATAAAATGTTAAATATGACATAATTAATCTTTCTACAGTTAAAGAGAGAAAAAGAAAGACATAATTAAAATAGGCATAAAATAACATTGATTTGTAATGATTTAAATTCAAAAACTGAGTAAGGATAAAATTATTTTTAATGACTTGCCAATGAATATATGCAAGAATGTGAAGAAATAATCTGCCAAAATGAAATGTACAGCTTACTGGATTTTCCAGAGTTTATAAAAATAAGTGAATCTGTACTACATATAAAAAATAAAACAAGAAGTTTTTAACTGTTGGTCTGGAAAGCAACAGAAATTAATATATAAAAATATGTGCATAAAGAAAGAAGGAGCAGCTTAAGGTTAAACAGTAAGATCTAGAAAGAATTCAGTAATACCAGAATGAAATACGTACCAACGTTGATAAGGGAGGATAAGCGTTGGTAAGAAAGTTACAACTTCTTCTTCTTTCGGCTTTTCCCGGTTAGGGGTCACCACAGCGGATCACAGTGTCCACTCATGATTGGCAGTGGAGTTTTACGGTGTCGAGTTGCCAGCCCGGCGCCCAACCTTCCACAGAATGCACACACACACACACACACACACACACAGACACACACACAGACACACACACAGACACACACACAGACACACACACAGACACACACACAGACACACACACACCTAGGGCCAACAGAGTGTCCAATCCACCTGCACGGTAAGAAAGTTACAACCGAATAATAATAATAATAATAATTGCAATACATTGAGAATATTTAAAAAAATGAAGATGAACAGGTGAAGATGAAAAATGACCCAGGTGGAAAATATAGAGAGGAATTGTAATGTTTATGTTTGTTGGAAAGATGGGTAATACTAGGTTTCCTCATGGAGAAAAGATGTGAGGCTTCTAGCTACAACCCTATTCTATGCTGTATCCAAAGTACAAAATAATTTATACAGACTTCCAGGAAGGACTGGTATCTCACATCAAGTACATATAGCAAATCATTTGATTTTTTTTAATGAAATCACACACAGAGGGAAAGTGGCATCACTTGTTGAGAACAAAGAAGAACTAGTGACAAGAATAAAGGGCTTTATATATTGAAGGAAAACTAGTTTCGGAATTAGATGAGTGCACTTCGTTTTTAACCAGCATGAAATATATTGTTACTCTACTCTTTGACAAATGCTAATTCCTCGAGCCTCAACTCCCTGAAATTCGATTAACCAACAATGCTGGCATTTCCACTGAAAAGCATTGCTGGGAACTGTGCAGGCACTAACTGCCATTTACAAGTGTTTGCCCTTCTCATCTTATGGTGTGACCATCGAGTTGAAAATATAATTTAGGGTGATGTGGGGGGCATAGCCCCCACAATGGAGGTGCAGGAGGACTTGCCCCTTGAAAAAACAAACACTGAAAACAGTGTTTTCATGCAGTTCTTTTCTACGGTTGAGACTTGAAAAAAAATTTATTTGCCCATTCATAGTGGAAACAAAATATCTATAATGAAAGCAGCTGCTAAAATGACAATGAATGGCCTAACATCATATTTAATTCTAGAAATCTTTTAACACTATTTAACTAGAAATTATTTTAAATAAGAAAGAAATGGTATAGATAAAAAGGTTGGAAAAGCAAGACGGGTCAACCACTATATATGCTAATACCTATATAGGGCATTCTGAGCAAGAGATGATGTATGTAAGCACTTCAATAAAAACATTTTATTACACAAGGCCTCTGGATTATTTAATATTCATATGTAAGACTGAGGTTTAAGTTTATGGAATTTGTAAAAGAATTGGCAGACAAAAACTATGTTTTAGGTTTTGCATATACCACAAAAAAGGAACACATACAATACCTGATGTAGTCTTGAAAGGGCAGAAAGGATGTAATACAATGGATAAAATGACAAGAAATGAAATAGTTGTGAATAGTTTTTTAGTGTATACCATCCTTACCATATAAGGGCCTTACCTTATGCTGGATATGACAGAATAAAGGGAAATTCAATACAAAATCAGGATTCCTGTGAGATCTGTAGTAGTACTGTTGACGCACAATAAAAAGTTACACTAAAGGAATACATTTATTTATTTATTTGACATTTGTTAACAGGTTAGTCTGACTGGGCGAGAAAGCCTTTCTTCAGCAGAAACCCGAGGAGAAAAACTCCAAATATCTAACGTATGTAAAAATTATACAAATACAAAATACTAATAACAGAGATACAAGTAATACAGTACATACAAAAGCAAATTCTGACTTATTAACAAAAGAAATTAAACAGTTTCATTCACACAGACAGAAAGACTGCAATAACCAGATTGGCAAATGGTTAAGCAGTTACATAATGCAGTGTCAATTCACTGCATCTGTTAGGCTGTGAGAAGACGGGTTATTAATTGCTTTAGACAGACAGGTAAACATTCTATAAGCAGTGGGAAGGGAGATGAGGAGGAACAGGTCAGGCTGGAGTAGGGCAGGGACAGGTCCACTTATTAAGCATGTCATCTTTTAGTGTTGTTTTAAAACCAAGACTGTTAGAGATGGCTCTAAGGTCTGTGGGAACTTGATTCCAGGTACAGGCACCACAGTGACTATACAGAAGTTTACCAATTTGCTTTGTGGGTTTACAGACTTGAGATGTTGGTCTGCACTGCGGAGGCATCATTTGGGGGTAAATGGAGAGATTAACGTAGACAGAGCAGGGCAGAGGGAGGGATTAGCCAAGTATTGGGTGTGTGAGGTGTAATTGAGGAACTAGGAATTGATTATGTACTTCTGGCCACATGAGATTTGGTAGGGCAATGCAGTGATGGGAGCAGTAAGGTAGATTAGCAGCAAATTTAGCAATTTGATTGTAGGTGGATTCATGTTTGGCCATGAGGTTAGATTGGAGATTAGTGAGTATAGGTGCAGTGTACAATAGGGTCGGCAATACAAAAGCTTGAGGTACTGAATGTTTTGTGTCCTTCATCAAGGTATATTTTATTCCTGTACAGTAGGCCTAGTGTTTGGTGTGTTTTTTGATAGCTTGTGGAATATGTATCTGTTTCCAGAAATAAATAAGAAATTAAAGGCAGAAAAGGTATCAAGAAAAAAAGTTTGGTAAGTCTGTAAGAACGAATTAAGTAAACGGGATGTACTTTATAGTCACATATACTGAAGTAAATGGGATGTACTTTATAGATACATATACGGAAGTAAATGGGATGTACTTTATAGTTACATATACGGAAGTAAATGGGATGTACTTTATAGTTCCATATACGGAAGTAAATGGGATGTACTTTATAGTTCCATATACGGAAGTAAATGGGATGTACTTTATAGTTCCATATACTGAAGTAAATGGGATGTACTTTATAGTTCCATATACTGAAGTAAATGGGATGTACTTTACAGTTCCATATACTGAAGTAAATGGGATGTACTTTATAGTTCCATATACTGAAGTAAATGGGATGTACTTTATAGTTACATATACTGAAGTAAATGAGATGTACTTTAGTTACATATACTGAAGTAAATGGGATGTACTTTATAGTTACATATACTGAAGTAAATGGGATGTACTTTACAGTTCCATATACTGAAGTAAATGGGATGTACTTTATAGTTCCATATACTGAAGTAAATGGGATGTACTTTATAGTTACATACACTGAAGTAAATGACATGTACTTTAGTTACATATACTGAAGTAAATGGGATGTACTTTATAGTTACATATACTGAAGTAAATGGGATGTACTTTAGTTACATATACTGAAGTAAATGGGATGTACTTTAGTTACATATACGGAAGCAAATGGGATGTACTTTATAGTTACATATACTGAAGTAAATGGGATGTACTTTAGTTACATATACTGAAGTAAATGGGATGTACTTTATAGTTACATATACTGAAGTAAATGGGATGTACTTTAGTTACATATACTGAAGTAAATGGGATGTACTTTAGTTAGATATACTGAAGTAAATGGGATGTACTTTAGTTACATATACTGAAGTAAATGGGATGTACTTTATAGTTACATATACGGAAGTAAATGGGATGTACTTTAGTTACATATACTGAAGTAAATGGGATGTACTTTAGTTACATATACTGAAGTAAATGGGATGTACTTTAGTTACATATACAGAAGCAAATGGTATGTACTTTATAGTTACATATACTGAAGTAAATGGGATGTACTTTAGTTACATATACTGAAGTAAATGGGATGTACTTTAGTTACATATACTGAAGTAAATGGGATGTACTTTAGTTAGATATACTGAAGTAAATGGGATGTACTTTAGTTAGATATACTGAAGTAAATGGGATGTACTTTAGTTAGATATACTGAAGTAAATGGGATGTACTTTATAGTTACATATACGGAAGTAAATGGGATGTACTTTAGTTACATATACTGAAGTAAATGGGATGTACTTTAGTTACATATACTGAAGTAAATGGGATGTACTTTAGTTACATATACTGAAGTAAATGGGATGTACTTTAGTTACATATACTGAAGTAAATGGGATGTACTTTAGTTACATATACTGAAGTAAATGGGATGTACTTTATAGTTACATATACTGAAGTAAATGGGATGTACTTTAGTTACATATACTGAAGTAAATGGGATGTACTTTAGTTACATATACTGAAGTAAATGGGATGTACTTTAGTTACATATACTGAAGTAAATGGGATGTACTTTATAGTTACATATACTGAAGTAAATGGGATGTACTTTAGTTACATATACTGAAGTAAATGGGATGTACTTTAGTTAGATATACTGAAGTAAATGGGATGTACTTTAGTTACATATACTGAAGTAAATGGGATGTACTTTATAGTTACATATACTGAAGTAAATGGGATGTACTTTAGTTACATATACTGAAGTAAATGGGATGTACTTTAGTTACATATACTGAAGTAAATGGGATGTACTTTAGTTACATATACTGAAGTAAATGGGATGTACTTTAGTTACATATACTGAAGTAAATGGGATGTACTTTAGTTACATATACTGAAGTAAATGGGATGTACTTTAGTTACATATACTGAAGTAAATGGGATGCACTTTAGTTACATATACTGAAGTAAATGGGATGCACTTTAGTTACATATACTGAAGTAAATGGGATGTACTTTAGTTACATATACTGAAGTAAATGGGATGTACTTTAGTTACATATACTGAAGTAAATGGGATGCACTTTAGTTACATATACTGAAGTAAATGGGATGTACTTTAGTTACATATACTGAAGTAAATGGGATGTACTTTAGTTACATATACTGAAGTAAATGGGATGTACTTTAGTTACATATACTGAAGTAAATGGGATGTACTTTATAGTTACATATACTGAAGTAAATGGGATGTACTTTAGTTACATATACTGAAGTAAATGGGATGTACTTTAGTTACATATACTGAAGTAAATGGGATGTACTTTATAGTTACATATACTGAAGTAAATGGGATGTACTTTAGTTACATATACTGAAGTAAATGGGATGTACTTTAGTTACATATACTGAAGTAAATGGGATGTACTTTATAGTTACATATACTGAAGTAAATGGGATGTACTTTAGTTACATATACTGAAGTAAATGGGATGTACTTTAGTTACATATACTGAAGTAAATGGGATGTACTTTAGTTACATATACTGAAGTAAATGGGATGTACTTTATAGTTACATATACGGAAGTAAATGGGATGTACTTTAGTTACATATACTGAAGTAAATGGGATGCACTTTAGTTACATATACTGAAGTAAATGGGATGTACTTTAGTTACATATACTGAAGTAAATGGGATGTACTTTAGTTACATATACTGAAGTAAATGGGATGTACTTTATAGTTACATATACTGAAGTAAATGGGATGTACTTTAGTTACATATACTGAAGTAAATGGGATGTACTTTAGTTACATATACTGAAGTAAATGGGATGTACTTTAGTTACATATACTGAAGTAAATGGGATGTACTTTAGTTACATATACTGAAGTAAATGGGATGTACTTTAGTTAGATATACTGAAGTAAATGGGATGTACTTTAGTTACATATACTGAAGTAAATGGGATGTACTTTAGTTACATATACTGAAGTAAATGGGATGTACTTTAGTTACATATACTGAAGTAAATGGGATGTACTTTAGTTACATATACTGAAGTAAATGGGATGTACTTTAGTTACATATACTGAAGTAAATGGGATGTACTTTAGTTACATATACTGAAGTAAATGGGATGTACTTTAGTTACATATACTGAAGTAAATGGGATGTACTTTAGTTACATATACTGAAGTAAATGGGATGTACTTTAGTTACATATACTGAAGTAAATGGGATGTACTTTAGTTAGATATACTGAAGTAAATGGGATGTACTTTAGTTACATATACTGAAGTAAATGGGATGTACTTTAGTTACATATACTGAAGTAAATGGGATGTACTTTAGTTACATATACTGAAGTAAATGGGATGTACTTTAGTTACATATACGGAAGCAAATGGGATGTACTTTAGTTAGATATACTGAAGTAAATGGGATGTACTTTAGTTACATATACTGAAGTAAATGGGATGTACTTTAGTTACATATACTGAAGTAAATGGGATGTACTTTAGTTACATATACTGAAGTAAATGGGATGTACTTTAGTTACATATACGGAAGCAAATGGGATGTACTTTAGTTACTTATACTGATTTCACAGAACCGATGGGGGAGAAAATAAATCATCTTGCATAACAAGGGACTGTGTTATACAAATGGGAGACCAACATGAATGAAAGCTTATCTACTGTAGTAGAGTCTTACAAAGAAATACATGCAGGAGAAGAAGAAACTGCACTTTGTGGAAACTGTAAGGTGCACAGTAAAGTTATAAGAGGAGGAGGAAAGAAAAGTGATGAAGGAAAGAGACATGCTGTGAAGAGACCGTGTATGCCCTAAAGTGGGATTATGGTCAGCTTAGGTAGCAAACATGTCAAAGACACGAAGATGGGGGTTATAAAGCATGAAAGGGAGGCAAGAAATAAAAAAAGAAAACAGTGACATTTTGGGTCACTATTTTAGTAGTGACATAGCTTCCTAAACTCTATTGTTTCATGCAGTTTGTCAACTTGGACCAAAGACATCAGCTGAAAAATCCCCCGAGCCAACTGAAAATCTCACCTATCATTAAACAAATTCAAGGCTTTTGGATACTTAATAGGGAAAGCTGATGCGAGACCCAAGCAACAAGGAGAAAAATAAACCTACTCCTCCTAGTGGTTTTTGCAATATGACGACAGAAAGAATTATTAATAATGAGCATTTTTACATTTTCATATAGCTCTAATCCCAATAATATCCTTAAGATATTATCACATATGACTTTACAGCCTGCATACAACCTAACCCTAATATATTAATAACTGAATGAATAGAATCTAAGAAAACTTATATGGTTATTGTAACTCTTCTCCCTAGAAGCTAAACATTTTCTACAGTATTTCCTCTGCATATCCCGAAGCATTAAAAAATCTATGTTCAGTTATTATTATAATAAAATAAACATATATTCCTGTTAGCATGGAAAAGGCCATGGTCACCACTGCTCTACAAGTCAGACCCACAAACCATAGTGCTTTAGATATAACAGTATTGTCTTTAAAGATTAGAATATTATTAACAATCTAAAGCTCTCTGTCTTTGATACTTAAATGACATAATTATTCACAAAGACTGTAGCTTTGACTTTGACAGATCCAAAATTCATCAAATTGTACATATTAATATTTACAAACTATGATACTTTAAAAGCATGAATATGTTAGTAATTATAAACACAAATTTATCAACATTTTTAGATATCCAATGTTTACAACTTGCAAGAGGGAAGAAAAATGCAAAAGTGAACCCTACATGGAGCAGTACTGAGCCAAGAGGGACACACGTACAAACAGATGTCCATCTACAAGTTTCTCCAAATAACTACGTTCACCCTGAGAACCACTGATAGGCCCATCTAACTATATGCAAGTTATCATGCCTAAGTAGGAGACACTGAATGATGTCAGTATGTGGTACCTTGTCAAAGGCCTTGGTAAGACAGAAACATGCAAGCCCTGATCCACGACCTTTGACAGAGTACCACATACTGACATTGCATTTATAATTACTAACAGTGATGCCAAGTTCATACAAATCAGTCAGACAAGTCAGCATAGATCTTCACTTAAAGAATATTGCTGGTTAACATCTAATTCAAGGTGACATTTTTTTTAATACTTTCAGTAAAGATATCAGGCATCTTTCAAAATGTTTAACAAAACATGTGGTGACGGTTATGGCAGCAATAATCTTGAGTCTCTTTTCTTCTACATGAGAATTACACTGGCTACCTTCCAGCTCAGAGAGATGACCCCCTTCCAGCAACAGGGTGACTGAATATGACAGTCAGTGAACCAGATAAAACTTCCCTAACAGTCAGGTCCGATACTGCTTGTGTTTTTGACTTTCAGAAGTGATGTCATAACTAACGCTTCTGATATCACAGGATAACTTGATGAGATAACCTCTAATATCCCAAACATTGGGTCATTTCAGACCCTGCTGGAAACAACCAGGTAAAAATATTTGTTAAATAGTTCAGCCATAAGAATTCGATCACTGACAGCATGGGTAACTGATATCAGAGGTCTAGCTTTGAAATGCCTGTGATTCGGATAATTAGCATACTTATAGAATAAGTTATTAAACCTGTTTATACATAACAAATGTTCTTCATACTTTTGTTTGGCACTAACAAATAACTGCCCGTTTTAATTTTTTGGATGTTTGGTTAAAATTCTTCTTACTGGCCAAAGTTCTAAACTTTCTGCAGATCTTGTACGACATTTTTAAACTCCAACCCCATGAACTGCATATACCACCACAACAGTGTTGTATTTTTATCATTTACTTTTAAGTACACATTTGTAAGGTATATAAATGCAAATAAATAAGTACTTTCTCAAAATTATTCCGTCTAGTAATACTAGTCCCCTACCTCATATTTCCAAGCCAACTGGCATTCTACCCTCCTAGAAGAAATGAACAGAGGTTTGAACAGATATAACTTGAAGGTTCGATGTCTGCAGTAGAATAAAAGAACAGAAAATGTTTGGTTCGGGCATCTGAAGAAAAGAATGCTGAATATAGGATATACTTTATAGTTAGATATAATAACTGTACTTGCTTATTATGGCAACCAGGTTCTAAACAATTGACTTGGCCCATTTTGTAAAGATAAATAATCCTCATCACAAAATCAGACAACCTGAAAGCTGATCATATTTTAAATTACAGATATGTCTTGAATAAAACCCATCTGTAACAGTTATGGAGCATTAAATATTAAGTTGTAAATGGCGACTGAATATATGGCAGCACGTTTACTTGGGGATCCACTGAACACACGCACGCACACACACTAGTTTGCCGATTTCAGTGTGTACATAACTGTCAGCAAAACTTCAAACAATAGTTTATATAACAAAGTAATTTTTAACATTTCATTTCACACCTATATTTCCTCTATATGTAATAACCACATTCAATCCAAAATCTTCAAACCAAACCTCCAGAATTTATACAACAGACGCTTATTTCATGTGCTTTCATTTTCTCAAAAAGTATATGGTATAACTGCTTATCCCCATCAGGTTCTGCTCCAAATGTCGCTTACGCATTCCTGATAAACACCACAAACAGGACAAAACTGGGGAAGTCATTTGACTCTCTACCCCACTTAGCTCATTTTGTAAACAGAAAAAAATCCCGCTTCTGTAAACAATTCAAGGCAGACGTCAAATAAAACATCACTGGATAACAGTAAAACTAACAGAAAAAAAACTGAATCTTTCAATGGATTTTCATTTTAGAGGACTGCTACACAAAGTGAAGGATTGGGAGTACCTGATGTCAGTCAGA
The DNA here is from genome assembly GCF_019279795.1 of Protopterus annectens. NCBI lineage: Eukaryota > Metazoa > Chordata > Ceratodontiformes > Protopteridae > Protopterus > Protopterus annectens. Next base: position 272,477,654 of record NC_056746.1, on the reverse strand, counting down.
CTGACCAGCCTTAGGCACAGGCAAACTAGGTGGCCGCCTAGGGTGCCAGTCTAGTAGGGGCGCTTTTCCAGTATTTATTTGGTGTAGGTAGACCAGGATGGAGGCACCTGGTGGTGTGGTGGGGGCGCTGTGGAGCCCTTTTGCCTAGGGCACCAGTTGACCTAAGGCCTCTCCTCAGTCTTTAACATTGTAATGTGAAGTCACAGTCAGTTGTTTAGAATCTGGTTGCAATAATACGCAAGTACCACAGTAACTTTCACAGAAACAGAAATGGCTAGAAGCTTAGAAAACATATTTTGTAAGTGCTATAAGATATCTTTTCAGTGAAATGACGTTGGCACTGTAATCCTGCCTTTTTTTATTATTTAGCGTACACTAACTACCCCCTAGACAAAGTTTTAGACAGTGTGGTTTGGGACTCTTATCTTGGATAGTATCACTCAGAAAGAACACCAGACGAGCAGACACAAGGACTACAAAATATTTAGCTATAATTAAAATGTACTTATTTGTTTTTACTGACTGATAAAGTCCAAATGGTTTGTGCCCATTTTAAGCAGATGACTTGAGGATAAAAGTACCACAAAATTACATACATACATAACAAATAAAATTGTTACAGTGATGTTTAAAACTAGGTTCAGTGACAACAATTATACAATTTTATAACGTAGTAACAACATATTTACAAGGTTGAAAACTGTTAAGTTGAGGAAATTGTAGGAGTTTTAGATAATATTAAGGATGAGAGACAGATGAGGAAATGGGACAGAGGATGAACAGACTGAGCACAGGAGAGAAAAAAAAAAGTAAGTATTGTTTTAATCGTGGGTGGAGAAAGTTATAGCTAGGAGAGATGTCTTAGAAAGCAAAGGTTATATAGGTGGACACAAAAAGACATTACAGAATGGAGAGGAGGTCTCAGTTCATGCTTTGAAAAGGACAAGGAGAGGGTGAGCAAGATGAGCAGATCCAGGATTAGTTTAGATGCTGTTCGAGCAAAGTTTTGAACATGTTGGCCATTTCTATCTGTTTAATAAGCGAAGGAATATTGTTCCATAGTTTTGACACATACTGAGACTACAGTGAATTTCCACCACCGTTGTATGATTTACTGATTGCTTAGTAGGACTTTACTGCTACACTGAAGGTCTCTAGAAGATAAGTAATACAGAAGAGTGTTTTTTAATACTGGGCATTTCTGAAAAAAGTATAACAAGTTGTGATCAAACAAGTTGGTATGGAAAGTCAAGCCAGTTCAGCTGTTTTAATAAAAATTGACAGTTTATTTACACACTTTAGTAAGTCCACTTCCTTTCTTAAGGCAGGCCAAATCTAACAAACCAAGGGTGAATTTGTGGTTACCCATCCATTCAGCAATACTAGTCATGAAAAGAGACACAGTGGTGTCCTGCTTGACCTGAACTGGTAGTTCATTCCACAGGCTAGGAATGGTGACTGAGAAAAACATAAGTTCAAGTAGAGAAGAAAACTTACAAATCCATATGGAAGATTGGATTTCAAATGCAGAGTGATATTTTCCTAGGAAATTTTTCAGTTATAGAAAGCGAGAGATTATACTGTACAGAATGTATAGAAATAAAAAGTCAAACTGCCAAAATAGTAACTACACCAAGTAACTATTATAGTCTGGCAGATACTAAATGCACACAGTGTATCGATGTATGATTCAAGCTCAGCCAACAGAACAAAACGATTTGCTATAAAATTGCAAAGAAAATTAGAGCAACACATCAACAGACTTCAAAATAAATAAATAAATTTCCTCTGGCCTTACTATAGTCAAGACAATGTTGACTCATCTCCCATCGACAGCACTTGAATCAAGTGCTGTCCGACTGACTGGAAAAAGAGTAAAAAGAGTTTTGCTGACAGTGGAGTTTTCCTGTTTTATCCACTGTTCTGCAACCTTGGAGTAGGTTTATTAAAGTTTGGGGGGATTTCCCCCACATGCGGATGCATGGGGCCCTGTAAAAATACTTGCTTCCAAGGTTCAGCAAAACTTGTTTCAATCTTTCTCCATTGATCAGACAACACTCAAAATGATGCTAATGGGTCAACATGCATCCCTGTAGTCACCCTTGGAATGACTTGAGCTTTCTGAGATATGGGCCTCTGGCCATAGATACAATATGTGAACTTCAGTAGCAGTAGAATCCCAGGTTGTTTGAGTACTGACTCAAGTGTGGGACAGCACATGCCTGGAGTCTGGGATGTGAACTATTGGTAAGGGAGTCGGTTACTCTGAACTTGCTAAATACCTCACAGTTAATGTCCTCTTACATGGCAACCAATCACATCATAATGGTGACCCTGACTTTTTCAGCAATTATATTTGGACACCTCCCTCCCATGAATATTCAGTAGTACGTCCACTGGCTATCATGATAATGTTTGTATCCCAACTGTTACTTTAAGTGTACATAGAAAGAGCCCCACAAATTAATTCTAAATAGCATATTAACTGTACAGAGCTTGGGGGAGCCACCGCTGTATTGGGTGTGGAATTCAAGTTGGGTTGGGGTGAGGGTAGCACACATCTATTTTAGTGTACTGAAGAAAATGAGGATTTAACTGCTGCTACTGTTCCCCAAAAACCACAGTCTGTCCAGCACACCCGTTTAGCCAACAATGCTCACAAATTCCCACCTAAGAGGAAGTTAGATAAATGCATACACAATAGGAGGAGATGGACTTGCATGAATGATATAAAATGTAGGTGCCTGGAAATGGCTATGAGGAATAGCTTATGGATTCACATACAGCTAACATTCAAATGATGAACCAATGTCATGGCGGAAGGTCACAGAGATCTAAGTCAGACTGTATGTTGAAATGTATCCCTGTATATCACTTGGGAGTGAATATTATTTGCCAGAGCATCAGCTGACAGTGGCACAGACATACAAACAGCTCCATATTGGACTAATGGTACTGCAGTAAAAATATTGTACAGGAATACACCTAATACTTGCTGAAAATGGGGTCCAGAAAGTTTTCAAGGTGGAGGACACTGAGTTTTTTGTTTTTTTCAGATCACTGAATATGTTGTAAAAATATAAAACAAGTTAAGGAATTTCAAGATTGTGTTAGACAAGGTTTTTAGTTCTGACCAGTTTACATCACCAGTCTGAGTTTGCAACTTACACAGTGTTGTAGTTTTAAAACCAATTATGGAGCACTAAAGCCTTTAAAATTAGAAGAACTGCATAATATAGTGACATTTGTGCTACTAAATCTACAATGGCCTATATGGACTTTTGATGCAAGCCACTAGTTACTGTCATTTTTCATTTGTAGCTGCTGAGAGATTCATCAGAATATTGGTACTGGCATGGGTCCGCTTTGGAATACCAATTGCAAGCATTTTTTGATGCACAAATTAAAGTTTTCTCCCTTCCACATGAAGAACGTGTTTGAGTTGAAGTCTGACATTATCATAACACTGTTCACAGGACACCTAATGGTCAACAAATGCACAGTTTTTATCTCTCAGTATGTCACTTCAAATGTTCTGGTAATATATAGCCACAATACATTACTTTATTTGCAACAATGCAAAAAGTATGAATTATCTACCTGAACAGGGAAGCATTTTAATTCCAATGCATTTATTTTAACAGTAAAGCTCCAAAGTTGAAAAGCTATTCAAAATGTAAATACTTGTGCTTAGATGAAATTAAAGCATTTATTAAGTCCTGTTACTTGCTGTAAAAACTAGGTTTTCATATGCAGTAATAATAAAGCTCAGTAACAAAACAGCTCAGTTTTGTATTTATTTAAATTAATTAACCCTGTTGCCTATGAGTGTTTGAATAGATAACTTTGGGGAGTCATGACACGTGGATTTTAAATGACCAACTAGTTTTATGTTGTCTTACTGCTTTGTTACAAGTTTGACGCATTTCTTGCAACTCTGCCAGTTTATAGTAGACTTATTTAGGGCAGATTTTTTCCTTTTCTCTTCCAACTACACACTGGCCAGGTTACTCATGATCCTGAGACCAAGTCATCTGCTGTGTTGTGCCACTTTTGCTGCAGATTATTGGTTTGATCACAAAATGGGTACCCCTGCTGCAGCACACACTCGTATAGGTTCTAATGTCTCAATTAATACAGACTGAGCTACAGGGTTCAGCCTCCCTTCTTATGCTGTATTTCTCCCCTGGAAATTGGAGGGTAGATTCCCAATACAAAATGACTTCAACATGAGAAAGAGGTTTAAGGTGAGCAGCAGTGAAAGTAAAAAGGTTCGTCTCAACAGGTTTTGAACCCCTTCCTCTTTTTCAGACCTTTGCATCACCATTTAAATGGAAGAGCAAACATTGGGACTATATGGAGCTAAGCTAGCCACCTGACAGTGTGAACACCAACTCTGATGGTCATTTCTGAAGTGATACCCTGACCCCATATACAAAATGGGAAAAAGGGGGTGATGATGACACAGCTGAGCTAATTAAACATTAGTGAATGCCTGATTCCAAGTCTTCCTCTCATATGCTTCAACTTCCATAACTCCATGGCTCTTCTATGAAGCCAAGAACATGCCAGAGGTGAAGGAGCTCAGTACAGACTGCTCATAACAAAGGAGTGTACACAATTTGGAATTAGTTTACTGACTGCAGAACTGTTGTTAGGTTTGCACTTTCCCAATCATCCCCTCTTCCACTTAAGAACCAACAAAGCCTTACCAATTGACTTGCACCTCTCAGACTCGGAATTGATACATACCACATTTGAAGTTTTGAAGATCTCACTGGCACAGGGAGATGAGGTGCAACAACTAACCATTAAGATAGGAGGAAGTTAGATAAAAACGGTGATGTATAATCAATCTTCAGAAAGTCTCCTGGAACAGACTGCATTCCTGTGTAAGTTTCGAAGCTAGGAGGAAAGAAAGTGATAAAGATCTGGAAGATTTTTATTTAACAGTATTTTAAAAGGAGGTAAAACACCAGCATCTTTGAAGAAAGCAGTGGTGTCTGTATTACTTAAAGATAGTAAAGACCCATCAGACCCAGCTTCTTAATTAAACCATGATTATGCAGTGTTTATGTCTGTACTATCTAAAAGAATGGCAAAGGTGCTGCCAAAAACTGATTAGCTATGGATCAATGTAGTTTTATGGAGGGAAGGCAAACATTTGACAACATTAACACATCAATGATGATCCACTGGGAAGCAGAATGTACAAAATACAGCTGTCATTTGTGGGTCTTGATGTAGAGAAAGCATTCGATAGAGTAAGCTGGGATTTTATGAGTAGAGCAATGGAAGCATTTGCATTCTTTGATACAATAATAAGGTTAATTAGAAGGATACATGAAGGATTGCAGACAAAAATGAAACTGGGAGGGCGAACCATTGATAAGTTGTGTTTGAACAGAGGAATCCGGTGGGATGTTGTCGTTTCCATTTATTTGCTTTACATTTAGCAGAACTGGCAAAGAAAATAAAGGGTTTAGAAATGCAAGAATATAATGGGTATGGCAATCCAGAAAAGTTAGTTTTACTTGCAGATGATACTATTTTGCACCCAATAAATTCAGACAAAGACATCTCAGCATTCTGGAACATTTTGAGACGGTTTCAAGTCCTTTCAGGATATAAAATTAATGAAGATAAAACAAGGTCTCCTGCTGTAAATTATGTACTCGCATATGAATTGGTTCAGCAATACACACATTCATGGGGACATAAGATGAAATATTTAGGGGTATGGATTAAAAGGCTTCTGTTATGTTAAGGGTATGTAGGAACAGACTATACAAGAAATAATACAAAAACTGAGAAACTGGAAGCTCTCATTTATGGATATAGATAGTAAGATACAAGCAGTGAAAACGTTTTTAATCCTTTTAGTTTTATATACCAGTCAGGCATATTTCTATCAAGCAGAGGAGACGTTGTTGACAATAATGAATAAAGAGTTGAAGGAATTTATCTGGGAGGGGAAAGACTTAAGTGGGATAAGTTATTCCTTCAAATAAATCAAGGTGATTTAGGATTACATGATGTGAAGGGATATTTTAGAGCTACAAACGTATGACTTATAAACATAACACAAGCAGAAGGTTATCATTTAAAATGGAAAAGAATGATGTTGAAGTCGGGGAAGGTCAAGAAATAAAAAGATTAGGATTTTGAAAGCAGCTCCTTGGGGAGAATATAATATTCCTTCTGATTTTTATTATTTATACAGTAGCAGCAGACAGTATTCTAAGAACTAAGCCAACACGTGAATGGAGTCTGCTGATAGGGTTGACTGCAATTAGGGGTACAGACAATAGGCAAGAGGGTGCTGGAATTTACTGTAGAAAACCTGCAAAGTAACTAAAATATTTGGAGCACATAACTAGAGAAGGAAAGGTAATACAATGGGATGCGGTCAAGATGATGTTTGGACTGTAGGCCAGAGAGTGCCTTCCCTACCAGGGATTATCAGAGTACAGGCAAATAGCAAGAGAGGGGAATGGGTAAGTGAAAGACATGCTCTGGTAGATTTTTTACTTGAATTTGGAGCAAGAACCACTATTAAAAAGGGATAATTTGTAGGGCATATAAAATTTGACATGATAACTATAACAATCAATCAGAGGAGGTTACAAAAGATTGTGAAAACAAACCAGAAAAACAATTTACAAGAGAAGAATGGAGGATATAAGAATGGCTCCCAAGAATGGAACAAAATCCAGAAGGCGTAGGATCGTTGCTTGGAAGTGTTTGAATATAGACATCACAGAATTTTTCATCATGTATTTCACAAATGTTGGAGGTGTGATAGGGAAGAAACAGATCACTGGTAACATATGTTTTGTGATTATAATAAATTGGCAGATTTTAAAAATCCTCTACAGAGTACTGTGTCAGAAATGATGGGTGAGCAAATTGCTGCAACTAAGGGAATGACGTGTTTGAGCTGGGACACAAGGTCTGAATTGTCTAGACATAGTATAACTTTAATTCTGTTGGCTGCCAAAAAAAAAAACAATTATTAGTAAATGGAAATCAAAACTAACTATTTGTAGTACTGAATAGTATAAAAGAAACAAAAGAACTGGAAGAAGGAACTTAAACAGAAGGAGCATATTATATAGAAATAAATGGAAATTGTGGGAATGATGCATGCAGAACAAAGTGTCTGAGGAAGAGTGAGGCTCACTATACATACTATATGATGTTATAAAAGGCCACATCAGAGTCTCAAAACAAAAACTTATCTGGCCTGCTCACAATCAACATGGATTACAAAACTTAACTCTCTAGTGTCAAAGAACAGACCATGTGAGGGTAATGATATGTGCACTGTATTTAGACATCAAATTTATTGATACTCTCACCCAAAAATTTACCCAAGCATCAAAAACTTAGATGGAACAACATATGCTTATCCTACCCGGCAAATCAGAACATACCTTATCAACACAATGTTCTATACCCAGCATATTGTTATAACCCAGCTAGATTTGGTAGAGAGAAAATACATTCTCCACACTTTTCATGCTTTTCACACAGTTACATGTTCTCACAAGAGAGTTAGACCACTCAGAGTACTAAACTTTTTTTATTAGCAAGAACTCTAATTTCAGGAAAATAATCTAGATAGGGTACCACTATCCATTTATGACTTTGAAGCTAGGACAACAATTAGCTTTGTAAATACTTGCAAGTTGCCAAACCCAAATGTCTTTCCTGGTCTGGTTCATAAGCTTATGGATGGGGGACATGCCCCAGGGCTAAGTGGCTTATGTAGTGATGTAATGCGGTGGGAGGATGGCAGTTCTCAGTCCTAAAGCCAAAAGGCAAGCACTTGTGCTCTTCATATAGGCCAGCCTCCTTTTTTCAGTGCTACTATAGTCATCTGAGACAGAGCTAAAACCACAGGTCTACTTGGACCAGTGAAGCTTTGTAACGGATGCCAGACCCACTGTTGTAGTATTTGCTGCTATTGCAGCACGCTGGGTGAATGAATGCTCCTAGTGTTTATAATAAGCCTGATCACTGAGAAAGTATTGACTATCTGATTATTCAGCAGGGATTACCCGTTTTATTGTTTTTGGTACTTAAACTTTTTTCCCCAACTCTTGCAATGATCCACTTAGTTGGGTTTACTATGAAGAAAAAACTATAGTGAAAACATAGTTCTGTGCTTCAAAAACAGGATGCATCTGAGTAAGGTCACCCTCTTTCATTCCTGCTACAGTCATCAGCTCAAAGTGTATGACAGACTAATTCTATAGTAGAGACCACAAATGCAAGTCAGGAATATAAACTAGGGCTTTTTTATGGGCAACATTATAGTGTTTCTTTGTGAGACAAATAATCTCTCTGTCTTGATAGTGCAGTCTGCATGATAATTCAGCTCACCTTTAATAAAATTAAATCTGAACTACTTTTTGGAAGCTATACACAGTCCAACACCGTGAAGGAGTATTTTACCTTTCACTGGGGCAACTCATTTATTTAACCTGGAGTTTTAGAACTATATTACAAAGACAATGTTATGGCTGACACCTTTCAGTTTACTTTTTCTCTCTTTTTCTTCTCTCTGCTTGCTAACCACTGATTCTCCTCAGTGGTATATGGGGTCCATTCATTCCCAGATGGTGAGGACCATCCTCAGAGCTGCCAGGGTAACAATCTTATGGGAAGGAGCATCTGGGCAGGCACTGAGGGATGGTGCTTACTCCCAATGGCATGTCAAGAATGAGACCATTTTCTGTTATGGCCCTAACTCCTTTCTAGGTGGCGACATCCACACCTGCACCACCACAGGGCCAACACTCCTACCATGTCCACACATGCACAGTGCACACTGCTTCACATATGGAGCAAGAACTATTGTCACCAGCTTAAATAGCCGAAGTACATGATTCTCCGAAAAGCATTCCTTCCTTTCAATGACCTATCTGCCCCTTCCTCCTCCAGATAGGCACTGTCCATCCTACCTGCCAGCACCACAATTTCCCTGAGCTGTAATCAAACTCCATTCTCCTGGAAACTAATCAGGGCCTCATCTTTCCATGTCACTGGGCTGGCACCTTTCTGCGTACTTGATCTTCTTTCACACCTATTATTCAGCAAAGACTCTCTAAAAAATTATCGCCCCTCTTGGTGTGCACACACAGTGTCCCATATCATGCTACATAAATAAATGGACTTAAAATCATGATTATCCTCTGCACCAGTAATCAAGGAGCCTGAATCCTCAACACTGACACTGGTGAGGGACGTTCACTTGGAACAAAATAAATACACACAATATTTCCATATGCAGTTCTCTGCATCAAGCACAAATTCCCTTAAGAGCACACATGGAACACAGTCCAGGGGCTGGGTTTCCCTTTCTCTCTCTCTCTCTGCAGGCCCCTCAGTAAGACTACCCACCAGCACAGCTGTAAATTTCAGTCCTCAGCCGAGTGTCCACGTCAAGTCCTCCACCACTCTCTGTCCGTGAAACCAGTGCTCTGTGTCCCTGCTCCAGGTAGCAGACACAAACACACACGCATGCACACACACACACACACACACACGCACACACACGCACACACACACACACACACACACACACACACACGCACACACACACACACACGCACACACACACACGCACACACACACGCGCACACAAACACGCGCACACAAACACGCGCACACAAACACGCGCACACAAACACGCGCACACAAACACGCGCACGCACACAAACACGCGCACACACAAACACGCGCACACACAAACACGCGCACACACACAAACACGCGCACACACAAACACGCGCACACACAAACACGCACACACACAAACACGCACACACACAAACACGCACACACACAAACACGCACACACACAAACACGCACACACACAAACACGCACACACACAAACACGCACACACACACACACCTGGGAAAGGCTGTCACAGATTTATTAGATATGCCCCTCGGCCCAGACTATAAGGTAGCTGCCACCAGACACTCCAAAGTCAGCTACTCTAAGGCATTTACAGGTCTATATCAGAACATCAAGTTTTAAAACTTCGAATGTTCTAATATCAACCCGTTTTGAGTGAACGCTAAAAATAGCTAAGCTGCAGAACACCGAATTCTTTCCTAGGGAAAGAATTCGGTTGGCTGGTTCTGTGGCTTCGCTATTTTCAGCGCTGTGGTGGAAATATACGGGTTGGGTTCAGGCAAGTGTGCGATTGTGTGGTTGTTAGGATTAGGGCGCGGGTTAGGGCACGGGTTAGGTGAGTTAGGGTTAGGGCACGGGTTAGGTGAGTTAGGGTTAGGGCACGGGTTAGGTGAGTTAGGGTTAGGTGGGTTAGGGCACGTGTTAGGTGAATTAGGGTTAGGGGCGGGTTAAGTGAGTTAGGGTTAGGGCACAGGGTAGGTGAGTGTGCGATAGTGACTGACTTTAGGGTTAGGGTTTGGGTTAAGGTAAGTGAATAGATAGTAGTGTTTGTATAGTATAGTGCAGGGTTAGTTGTAGGATAAGTGTATGTGTATGTGTGTATATTGATGTTTTTTAGGTGTGCTTGTGTTGTGTGTGTGTATGTGTTTTGGAATGGTGAATTCTTTCCCAAGGAAAAGATTTGCTGTTCTGAATGTTCGATATTATGTGGTTTAAATATTTTAGGTTCGATGAAATAGTGTTCGCGATTTTCATCTTTCGATAATGTGATATGAACGCGGCTCTTACAAGGGTACCAATTATACTGAGTGAAATTAATATGAACACAAATGGTAATGTTTGGACCAGTGCAGTAAGGCATTCAGGAGTGGCCAAAGTGCCACCAAATAAAAAGAAGTACTCTCAAAGGTTAAAATCCGCAGTGGTGGTGCTGCGGTAGCGTTGTCGCCTCACAGTAAAAGGCTGTCCGGTTCAATTCTCAGCTAGAGCATCTTCTGCGTGGAGATGTGTGAATGGGCGCACCTTCGTTGAAGGTTGTATGTCAGGGCTGGCAACTCGGCATGTAAAAATCAACTGCCAATCATTAGCAGACCAGAGTTCCGCTGTGGCGACCCCTAACCAGGAAAAGCCTAAGGACACATATTTACATACTCTCAAAGGTTAAAATATTTTCTAAAGGATCAGCCGCAGTTAAAAGTTTAAATATATTTAATAATACATAATAAAAGAACTTGAAAATACTAAATATCTATTTACAACAGAGACCAGAGTTTCAATAACAGGAATATTCAAATAACAGAGATAAATAGATTCACACAGATACAGGAAAACAGTACTTAACTAATCTCACTATATTTTCCTGACTGATCTAAAGAATTACTATTGCCTGGTTACTTACTAAAGCAAGGCAAGATGAAGTGGATGAAAGATCCTTCTATGTCAGGTTCCAAAAAACAGACTGCCCTGAGACTTCTGTTTCATCTAGTACTAAAACATCTTTTCAGGCTAGATTACAGAATGACATCACATACATCTGGTCATCTGACTTCTGGTTCCCATACTACCCCCAGTTACTAGAAAACAAACCAGAATCTCGCACATTTTGCACATATGTGTCACCATACACACAGATGGAGCTTTGGTAGGATGCGTTATTGTATCTGGAAGCCACAAAACCATTTCAGCACTTCCACCCTTCCAGGGTAGCAATTAGTCCACTGCTAAAGGCAATACAGCAGGATTCCTAGTCCTTTTCCCCAAAATTTTGTCTCTGGCTGTAATCAGACTTGTAAGATACAATCTTTATTGCCTACCAGGTAATTGAATTTCAAACTATTTTTCAAAATTAGCTGGACTGAGATTAACCTCTTCTCTTCTAGTACCCTCTGTTACAATATATTAACTTCCTCATTTACAAAACAGTCTGACACACAGGTGTATTTATTTTTCTGTCCAGCAGAACGCACTGTTGGTACATTTTTAACTCAAGCAGCTTTACAAATACATTTTTTAACACAAGCATCTGTACAAATCAGTCTGACATACAAATGTCATAATTCTTTACAAAACTCCAGCTAGCTTTGCTGGCATATGTTACACATCCACTGTCCTACTGGCACAGCTGGCAATACCTCATATCATCACAGCCTTGAAGATAGCCATTCCTGTGGATGGATATTACCAAACACCACTCACCTAAAGGTGATCTGTCACTAGGCTAATCACTGGCAGACACTGCAAATCTGTAGAAGGAGACATAGGGCATGAAGGACCGGTGTAAGGGAATAAAAGAACCACAGTCAAAGTGGGAGGGGCTGGCAGTGGGCAATGAAGGCAAAAATGACCAAGAAAAAAAGGTCTAACCAATAAATGTAATATTTCAGGCTCCTTGAAAGCCTAGAAAGAGGGTTATAACCAACTTCCACTGGATCTCCACAGCTGAGGTAACACTGTTGCTTCATGTTAGGAAGCCTCTCTCTTACTAAACCCTGTACTTGTAGTGTTAAGAAAGATATAGAATCCCTAATGTACCATTACACTTCTATGCTCTTCCTCCGATTTAGCCTGACCATAGTCACTATATTTCAACTGAAAACTTAATAAGCTGATACTGTAATGTATTAGGCAGTGACTTCAGAGTTTCATGGCAGCTACAATAACATTTTGGAATCTGCAGCAATAGTGAAATCATTCTGTGCACGAGTTTTGCACATCTTTGCAAATCAGGCATTTCTGGCCTTTTAAACATGGTAAATGGTCAAGCATGATGGAAATTCAAACACTAAAGAAATTCTAATGTCAGCATTTTTTTAAGAGTGCAGTTGGAGTCAGCTGTAGGTTTTCCAATTTCCAATCATAAGCAGCTGATGTTGCACCCCAACCGTATACCTCACCAACAGCTGTTATGAGTGGAAAGTTTTGTATAGGTATTTCTATATCCTGTATGAACTTGGCAAGGCTTTTTAAGAGACAGTTATTCGGAGGAAGCTCACAACAAACTAAGACTGTCCAATTCTGTGCAAGATTCTCTCCCAAATATGGACCCCATGCAAGACTATAAAATGTGCTTTCTCCCAACTCCAGCCCAAATGTTGTGGTTTAGCTTTGGCACATTGCTTCTTCTGTAACTTGGGAACAGAGGTTACTACAGATCTACCAAATCCAAGGGATGCAAACTCAAATAGTGATAACGGATAAACATCCTATGACCTGTACATGTACTAACCCAACTTTAAACCACTACTAGATTAATAATAAGTGTGTTTACTTAGTTCTAAACTAATGTAACTTCTCTGTTTACGTTATTTTTTAATTTGAAATGCTGATAGTCGGTCAAACTGCTCTACTGACCATCAGGCCCATCTCCATTGCAGCCAATCAGGAATTAATATTCACTGCACATTTATTGCTTCCATTACATAATTTTTATTACTCTGTTTTCCATCCTTTTTAGATTTAAATAATTGTAAATGCTAAACTGCTACTGTCATAATGGTTATAAGAGCAGCTCTGTTTGTACAACTAAATCTATTTTTGTTTCTGATCTTAACAGAGGTCACAACTACAGATAAGCATAACTTGTCATCTGTAGGCTGATTTCTGCAATAATGCTTAATTTGCATTATAAAACCATAAATATGCTACATACAACTGAATAATCGTATATGGTAATCACTAATATTAATGCCTAATCTAAGGAGATATAAAACTAATTTTGCTGGCCAAAGAAACTGAGTTGATAGAGGATGCAGTACAGCTTCTTTGTGTACGGTTGCTAATACAGTTTACGATTACAGATAAATATAGTTTCTTTTTGTGAACTTTGTTATGAAAATTATCTTATAGTAATAAGAATCTTAACTATAATGCATCAAGAAAAAGTACATTTCAATTTACGTACGAGTCAAAAATGTCTATGTATATAACATCCTAATAAACTTGGGAGGGGTGAAGCATTTTGTCACTATTGTCTACTTGAGCTTTATGGACTTTAAAAACTACCCAGGAATATGTTGTGGGAAGTGCTACAACACCATAGTGTCCCAAGATCACTGGAGCATGCCATCTGGCCCCTACATTACAGCAATGAAAAGTTGTGCCTGCATTCACAGAGGAATGTTTTCTGGATAGGCTACCAAAGTGCAATCAAGATATGTTTATCCTAAAGTGACTATTTCTACAATAAAAAGCTGGGAAGAAAGCAGCTGTTTCAAACTGAATATTATGGCTCTTGCCTAGAAAAGACTGGACTACCATCTGGAGAGGAGAGGATCAGCTAACTGATGTAAGAGTTTAAGCACTGATGGTCTTGGATACTAGTGAAACTACAGGGGGTCAGAGTTTAAGCATTGATGGTCTTGGATACTAGTGAAAGTACAGGGGGTCAGAGTTTAAGCATTGATGGTCTTGGATACTAGTGAAAGTACAGGGGATCAGAGTTTAAGCATTGATGGTCTTGGATACTACTGAAAGTACAGGGGATCAGAAGCTTGACAGGCTGAAGGGCACAACGGTGACATTATTAGACATTCTAATTTAGAGTTGTAGTGAAACAAGCTCTCAGTTTGACGGCAATCCCTATGATTACAAGATTCAGGTACTGACCCAAAGAGTGAGATCATGGATACAAGCAAATAGAGCTTAGCAATTGGGGGGATAGTGGAGTACAGCCACAGCTCCTCTGTGTTCACAGAAGCCAAGTGAGAATGTCCGAGGACCTTGTGAGGATACCTCTTGGTGCCTGCCATGGAAGGTGTACCAGAGGCAATTCACTGGAAGGAAGTCCAGGGACAGACAAGGAGGATTATATCTCTCCGCTCTCACTGGAATTTAACAAAATGAGCTGAAAGCATTTGCTGGGGATAGGGAAGTCTGGTCTACCATGCTAAGCTTCCTACCACCATGATCTTCACCAAGACAACAGGTTTAGAAAATAGATCGCTAGAGTGAATAATGTTATTTGTAACTAGCAATGATAATGCCTGGCTTAGGCTCAAACTCTGTCCTATCCACCAATGAAGAAGAAGAAACAGGAATAATCTTATTTATTTTATTTTTATTTTACATTTACCTGGAAAGTCAGACAGGACATGGGTCCTTTTCAGCGGAGGCCCGGGGAGAAAAGCTCCACATACAATATAAAACATTAAGAAATGACAATTATAAATGCACAAGACATTTTGAAAAAAACATCATAATAATGTTATTGCAGCAGGACATTCTAATCATAACAAATCCTAAATACATTTACATTATTAGGAATATTATGCAGTTTCCAGGGTACAAATTTAAGGATATAACACAAGTTGTCATAAAAGGAGTAAAGAGATTTTTAGTAAAAGCAGAAGAGAGTAAGACAAAAGTAGGTTAACAGGGAAGAAACGTGTAGAGAGAGACAGAGAGAGAGGGAATTGGTAATAGAGCAGTAGGAAGAATAAAAATAAATAAATCAGGGTTAAAAAAGCTACAGAGCTAAGATCTGCTGAGAGAGAGTATGTAGATCAGAAATAATATCTACAAAAGACTAATCCAGGTCATCCCAGTTACGGAGCCAAGAATGCAAGAGATGGGATTTTAAAGCTGTTTTAAAATAATTTCTGTAGTAACCATCCTTTTTCATCATTTGATCTTACAATGAACAGAATGTACTTGCACCAAAAAGGCATAAATGCATGGGATGCTTAGTAAACTATGCGACTGTAATCAACTTAAGTAGTGACACTAGTTTTAAACTGTGATTTTACATATGGCAGGTGAAAAGGAAAGTACAGTTGTATACACTTACAATAAATGTAGATGTTTGAGTGTATTCACTGTTGCAGTCATTACATTTGGGTTATCTGCTTGCAGGTAGCTCTGTTGGCCTGATTAACAAAGTCTTGGTTCCCACATCAGTTGCTGTCCCTTCTTCCATGACATCAGGTCGTCAGGGGTATAAAACATGCAGCAGACGCCATTACATCAGTTTTTCTTGCCCCAGATATCAGGTGCCCCCCTAATGGGAAGCAATTAAATATACAAGTACAATGATATACCTCCAACAAAAAAGCAAATACACCAAAAAGGCTTTTAAGCATAGTAAAGGAAAGTAGAGGTATAGCCAAAAGAAGTTAGGGGGCTGGAAGGAGGGTAACCAGGACTGCAACAGTGAATACACTCGAACATCTACATTTATGGTAAGTGTACACAACTTTATTATGTTCTTCATGTTTCACTGTTGCAGTCATTACATTTGGGTAGATTCCCAAAGCTATGGCTGGGAGGAGGAATTTAGATAGCATTAGGGCCAGCTGTAAGGCCCTGCAAGACTGTAGTGGGCAAAGCCAGCTCTGGATTTAGAGAAAATTGGCAAATGATAATGCTTGGTGAAAGTATGTACAGAACTCCAGGTAGCAGCTTCTAGGATGTCCCTGGTAGGGACGCCTCTGAGAAAGGCTGTAGAGGTAGATGCAGCACTGGTGGAGTGAGATCTGATCCCCTGGGGGATAGGTCCATGTTGCTTATAGCAGAAATGAATGCAATGGCTTATCCATTTAGAAATGGTTTGCTTTGAAATAGCCTTCCCCTCTGCCCCTGCAGCAAATGCCACCAGTTGTTCAGATTTCCTTTGAGGTTTACTCCTGTCCAAGTAGAATCTAAGTTGTCTGTGCACAAATAAGGAATGCAGTATCCGTTCCCCTTTATTCTGTGGACTGGGAAAGAAGGTTGGCAAATGAATGGACTGATTAAGAGCCGCACTGGATACCACCTTGGGCATGAAGGATGAATTGGTTCTGAGGGACACCCTGTCCGCATGAAAGATGATGAAAGGCTCCAATGCCATAAGGGCCTGTAATTCAGATACCCTTCTAGCTGAAGTGATTGCTAAAAGGAAAGCTGTTTTCCAAGAAAGAAATTCTAAGTCTGCAGTAGCAGCTGGCTCGAAAGGAGGTAGAGTGAGTTTCTCCAAAACAAAATTAAGGTCTCAGGCTGGGGTTGGAGCTCTCCTGGGTGGTCTCAAATTTTTGGCCCCTCTGAGGAACTGCTTGAGCAGTGAATGAGAGAAGAGGTGAGTTTCTGTGTTATAATGAGTTGAAATGGCTGAGGCGTGGACTTTAATGGATGAAAAAGATGGGCCCTTGTGAAGCATCTCAGTTAAGTATTGTAAAATCTGAGGTAAATTGGGTGCTGCTGTGCTCATCCCTTGAGATTGGTTCCAGACACAGAATCTTTTCCACTTTTCAGCATAAGATTTTCTAGTACTAGGCCTTCTTGCCTCTAAAATGATATCCATCACAGGTTTACTGAGGGATGGTAAAGGAGAGATTATGTAATTAGCCAGGCTGCAAGGTTCAGTGTTAGAAGCTGAAGATGCAGAATCTGGTTCTCCTGCTAAGACAACAGGGAAGAAGTCTGAGGCAGGTGTCATGGGGATAACCATGACATACTGCACAGGAGGGTGTACCAGAGTTGGTGCGGCCAAGTATGGAGCAATCAAAATCATCCTTGGTTTGTCCTGTTTGATTTTTAGTAGTACTTTGGAGAGCAGAGGCAGAGGGGGAAGGCATAGACTGATTTTTTCCAGCTGAAGGACAGAGCATCCACTTTCCAGGCTTGTTTGTGGGGAGTCCTTGTGCAAAATTTGCCAAATTGGTAGTTCATGGCAGAGGTAAACAGGTTTGTATCTGGGCTCCCCCACTTGCTTGTCAACATGTTGAAAATCCTTGGTTCCAGTTTCCACTCATGTGGGTCCATGAGGTTTCTGCTTAGTCCGTCTGCCAGTGTATTTAATTTTCCTGGCAGGAATTGAGCTTGTAGGTGCACTTGGTAGCTGAAGGCTGTGCTCCACAATGCCATGGCTAGTCTGCAGAGGGGGTAAGAATGTGTACCCCCCTGCTTGTTTATGTACCACATAACAGTTGTGTTCTCAGTCTTTACCATTAGTTGTACTGGAAGAATGTGGTCCTTGAAGGCTGTCAGAGCATTCTGTACAGCTAACATTTCTTTTTGATTGATATGCAGGTGCATTTGACTTGGGTTCCATTTGCCCTGAATGCACTTCCCTGCCAGGTGAGCCCCGCCATGCACAGTCTGATGCGTCTGTTAGGGTTTGGGTGGTGTGAAAGGTAGTCCATTGTTTTGGTGGCAGGCCTCTGCCCACCAAAGGAACTCTAGGCGTAGGCAAGGTATGATAGGAATCATTGTTTCTAGATCCTGAGAATATTGACACCATAGGCTTTTTAGATACCACTGTAGTTTCCTCATATGCAGTCTTGCATATGAAATTAGAAGAATGCAGGAGGTCATGAACCCCAAGGCTTGCAGTATTTGTCTTGCAGATAGCAGGGTTTTTGTGGCCACTTGTTTAAAGTAGGTTATCAAATGAATTTGTTTCTCTGGCGTGAGGTAAGCCATCTGGGAAGTTGTATTCAAGCTTGCTCCCAGGAATATAATTTGTTGACATGGTACCAGGTATGATTTCTTTTCATTTATGGTGTACCCCAGAGAAGTTAGAACCCTTTGTACAAAGGCCAGATGATTCAAAAGTATGTCCTGGCTTTCTGCCTGAATGAGACAATCGTCCAGGTATGGGTATATTTGAATATTTCTTTGCCTGCAA
This sequence comes from Protopterus annectens, assembly GCF_019279795.1. Classification (NCBI taxonomy): domain Eukaryota; kingdom Metazoa; phylum Chordata; order Ceratodontiformes; family Protopteridae; genus Protopterus; species Protopterus annectens. Next base: position 272,459,125 of record NC_056746.1, on the reverse strand, counting down.
AATGCAATAACTGGAGCTAGGCACTTTGTGAATACCCTGGGCGCAAGTAGATAAGCCAAAGGGCAGTGCAGAGAACTGATAGCGCGTGTAAGTCTGCTTTGAAGCGTAGCTATCTTCTGTAAGATTCCTTGATTGGGATGTGCAGGGTATGCTTCTTTTAAATCTTGTGTTGCCAACCAGGCATCTTTGCCTAGCATAGGAAGTAATTGGTGAAGAGTCAGCATCTTGACTTTTGGAATCTCCAAAAAGGTGTTTAGAGTAGACAGGTCCAGGATAGGACACTATGAATGGTCTTTTCTGGGTAACAGGAAAAGTCTCGAGTAGAATCCTTGTCCCTTTTCCTCTTCTGGTACCAGTTGAATAGCCCCCATGCTTAAGAGAGAAAGTACTTGTTTTTGGCCTCTGCCCACTGATCTGGGGGTAGGTCTGGCCACCTGCTTGGTGTTGGCAATGTGTGGAAGTGAAATCTGTACCCCTGGGACACTATTTAAAACCCATATGTCCTTGGTAATGAGTTCCCAGTTCTTTGTATGAAGAGCAATCTTTCCCCCAAAGGGGCAGTCAGTTGATAAGTGCTTGGAAATTTTAAAAGGAAGTCACTGAGACAGTTTACCATATGGAGGAGTTTTATTATTCCCAGATTTGGAAGTGGAGGCCCCCCACTGCTTAGTTCTGTCCCCCCGGGACTGAAACCTGGGGGTTTTGCTGTGTATGGATTTGGCTTGAGAAGACCTGGAAGGGGCTGGAAAGGACCAATTCTTAGAGGGCCAGAGTCTACTAAATCTAGGAGGCTGAACAGTTTGCATAGATTTAGCTTTATCTTCCATCTTTTTAAGAACTTCAGCTTTGTTGCCAAACAGGCGGTCCTGATTTAAAGGAGCATCCAACAATTTAGCTTTAACATGATCAGGCAAAGATTGCTCCTTAAGCCAAGCATGCCTTCTTAGCACAGACCCAGTAACAGCAGCCCTGCAATAGGATCAAAACCACATTGCAAAGTATGTTTTCCAACTTGTTCAGCAGAATGCATTAAATCCTGTAATTCTTTATTTCCCACACAGTCAAAAGTCAACATTATTTTCTGTTTAAGCAGTCCAATAACATTGTTGCTGATAGTTTAACATATGAAACTGGCAGTTTAAAGCCCTAATGGCCAAGGTTGCAGAAGTGTAAACCTTCTTACCCCATCTATCCAGCGCCCTGGAGTCTCTTTCAGAAGGGGTAGGATTTTTAGCAGTAGAAGCCTTAATGCCCTTGGGCCCCTGTGAAATAGTCTCTGGATCTGTAATAGGATTTTTAAAAAGGAACTTGTGGGACTCAGGGACCTTGTAGTATCTCTCAGGTTTTCTGGGAGCAGAAGGCAGGGAATCGGAGGCCAAACTAGATTCTGAAAAAGTAAAGGAGGAATAGCTAAAGGCCTATGCTGAGGTAGGAGAAGGAAATCTCCAAGCCTCTTTTTTGAATCAGAAAAATCCTGGCTTTCCCAGTGGAAATGCTCCCTTAGAGTATGTAAGGTTTCCCCAAAAGAAAAATCCTCAGGAGGGGAAGCAGAGGGAATGGAGTCCTCTGCATCAGAATCTTCATAAGTAGATAAGGGCAAATCCAGATCATCAGAAGAATCAGAAAAAACAGAATCCTTATCAGAAGATTTATAATCAACTTCAGTCCTAGGCCTCTTAGAAAGGGGAGGGGGGTTGGCTACCCCTGATTAGAGTTATTGGATCTTCAGCCATTCTTATCATTTGTTTTTTAGGCATAGAGGCCTGAGCATGTGGCCTGGGTGTTGTTTTTTTAGGCATGGATCGAGATTTAGGCCTAAGTAAAGGAGGAGGCGTTGGTTTAATATGAAAGTCCATAGGCCTGAATACACCCTCAGAAGCCGGTGCCTGCACAGCGGCTCCCGACCCATCCAAGGTAGAGACATCCACAGATTCCAAAGTTGAAGCATCCTGTGGCATACAGGACTCCGAATGGGTCTCAGCAGAGGCCTGCGAATCAGAAGTAGCAGGTATCAGGGGCTGAGAAAGCGCCTCACTGAGTACCGGCAAACTGGTGACTGGCTTAGGAGAAGTGTCATTGGCAGTTTTGGACCTCGATGGCCTTTCTCTGTCTTTATCTTTGCGTTTTTTCAGAATCGCGGTAGTCGGATGGCTAACAGACATTTCTGGATAATTAAACCGAGAACTGAAATATTTATAGGTGAAAATATACAGACGACGGATAGTGCGCTGATTAAATAAAGCACAAAACTGACAGCAAGGTACATCGTGGTCAGGGCCTAGGCAAGGAATACAGTACGAATGAAAATCTTTATGAGGTATTTGCTTTCCACAAGTAATGCAATTATTAACTTTTACTGACATCGGTAGGGAGCAAGAAAAAGTTTCCCCAACAGGGTGCTTAGCTTTAGTTGAAGACTTTGGTTCTGAGACTCGAAAATGAAAATTTCAGGAGTCGGCCGACCGACACTTGCAAACTGTTTCTGCTTCGGGCACCGCACAGCAAGAAAGACTGATGTAATGGCATCGGCTGCATGTTTTATACCCCTGACAACCTGACGTCATGGAAGAAGGGACAGCAACTGACACAGGACCCAAGACTTTGTTAATCACGCCGACTGAGGGCTACCTGCAAGCAGATAACCCAAATGTAATGACTGCAACAGTGAAACACGAAGAACATCAAGACATATATGATACATTAGTAGACAAAACAGATATCAGATGTTAAAGCAAAACTGATTGATTAGTTTTAACATGCTCTATTTCAAATATTTTAAGTGATTTATCACACTAAGTGTTTTGATTTTGTTTTGCTCGAGTTGTAATAGCGGTATTACCTACCATAGTGGGAACAATTGTGTTTTCTTTGTTGGAATTATTTACTTCTTAGTTGAAACTGTCAAAACAGAGATTCTGTTATTCTGAAACTTGTTTTCTGTGAAACTCCTCCCCATGATGTCATATTAGTAAACTGAGTAGAGTTGGAAATAGTGAAGCATATCAGGCTTTTTTCTGAGACTCTCTCTGACTTTTTTTATTCAGGATTTCAACTGTGACAGGATAAAAATCAACATAAATGCTTTCACCTTCATTTCTGCAATCTAATCAGATTTGCACAGTGTGTTTTACGTTTTGCATGGCACTACTTTTCAAGGAGTTAAAATCAAATTTCTGCAATGGTGGACTAGATTGTACCTGTGTGTTATACCACCGGTAGCATTGTGCTTTCTGCAGTTTGTTTTTAAAAAATGCATGAACAATGTGTTTTGCTTCTGTAGAAACACTCATTTATGTACTGTTTTCAGGGATCTAAGCCAACGTATTATGTTAGTTGTGCTGTGGATAACTCCCAACTGTCCAGAACATTGCAGAATGCCTCTGACTGGGTTTACTCACACACACATATATATATATGGAATGTTAGCACAATACCACTGTATAATTCATACACAACTCCCATGTGCACATAACAATCCAACTCCGTGATCGACTCAGTGGTATCAATATTCCACCCATCCTCTCTATCACCCTCCAAATAGTTTCAGGAATAAGCCTTTGTTACCATGTTAACTGCACTACATAGCTGTCCTACAATTACATACTACATTTGCTTTAGAAATAAAAAAGTTCACATTACATACAAAAGAAATAATGCACTAAATGTTATTCTCTTGCCAAAGAGCAACTCTGTGTGTATAACAATGTGTGAGACAGCTTCAGCGAGGATCATTACACTGCTCATTCTTCATTTTATAGTCGTAGCGATTATCAAACACATTCATATCGTTCATTAACTTCCTGTCCTACATGCCAAACAAAACCACTGTACCAGTCAGTATACATACTGCTGCCACTCAAAAAACCAAAAACAACAGTGCACAAGTTGTGAACTAATAGTGAGAATAGTAAGTGCTACCACAAAAGTAATGTAGTCGCCAATTTAAATATATCATTTAGTAATCAACAGCAAAATAAATTAATTGTACCTAGCAGTACCCATACTATTCATGGTCTCCCAAACACCTTTCACTGCTGTATGGCAAAGACCACACAGCCTCATCAACATTGCCATCATGTGTGCTTCCTGATGAACTCAAATAAGGATCATCCTTGTAAGGATTTAAAGGTCCAACATCAAAAGTTAAACCAACAACTTGGACATCACTGCTATCACTAAAAAGAACACCACAGACCTCAGAATCACTTTTGTGCATTGAACTGACAAGCCTTTGTTGAATCCCATACATGACAGTGGACATTCCAGAGAAAATTGCATGGAGGTGGAGCATCATCCAATGAAAAACAACAGAAAAATTGATCACAAACTATTATGTTATGGTGTAACCATAGAAGTAAAACTCCAAAAATGAAAACACGAACAAGGCCAATCCCAAAAACGAATAACAGTTCACAAGTACCACAGAAAGGATATGGTCAAGCAAAACAAATAAATATATAACTTGTAAAAAAAACTTTTAATGAGAAACTAAGCGCTTTTGTCCTTAAAGTGCAGGACTTCTTCAGAGAAAACAAGTATTTACCAATTCAAAATGAAAAAAATTAAGGAAACACTCTGACCATACAAAACCAAGAAACTCAAATTAAAAGTAGATGGTCTGGGTACACTGGAACAGGCTATAAACTGTTGAATTCTTAAAACAAAACAAAATACAAGTGCTTTCACCCTGCTGTAGTGCTGGGCTTTTTCAAGTACATAAAACGAAACATTACATCAGTATATAAACTCTTCCTTTAAAAAAGGCGCTAAACTTTCTTAAAGGAATATGCCTGCATGTTCTCTCTCACCACATCCATAAACCTTACCTTAGGCCTTCCTCTTTTCCTGTTACCTGGCAGCTTCATTCTTAGCATCTTTTTCCCAATATACTCTGCATCCCTCCTCAGCACATGTCCAAACCAACATAATCTTGCCTCTCTGGCTTTGTCTCCAAACCTTCCAACCTGGGCTGACCCTCTAATATACTTATTCCTAATCCTGTCCATCCTCATCATACCCAGTGCAAATCTTAACAACTTCAACTCTGCCACGTCAAGTTCGGACTCCTGCTTTTTGTCATTGCCACTGTCTCCAACCCATATAACATAGCTGGTCTCACTACCCCTCTTGTAGACCTTCCCTTTCACTCTTAGTGGTACTTGTCTGTCACAAATCACTCCTGACACTCTTCTCCACCCACTCCATCCTGCCTGCACTCTCTTCTTCACCTCTCTTCCACACTCACCATTACTCTGAACTGTTGATCCCAAGTATTTAAACTCATCCACCTTCACCACCTCTACTCCCTGCAGCCTCACCATTCCTCTATCCTCCCTCTCATTCACACACATATATTCTTAGTCCTGCTGACCTTCATTCCTCTTCTCTCTAGAGCATATCTCCACCTCTCCAGGGTCTCCTCCACCTGTTCCTTACTCTCACTACAGATCATCCACCTGTTCCCTACTCTCACTACAGATCACAATGTCATCTGCAAACATCATAGCCCACAGGGACTCCTGTCTGATCTCGTCTGTCAACCTGTCCACCACCATTGCAAATAAGAAAGGGCTCAGAGCAGATCCTTGATGTAATCCCACCTCCACCTTAAACCCATCTGTCACTCCCACCGCAGACCTCACCGCTGTCACACTACCCTCGTACATATCCTGTACCACTCTTACATACTTCTCTGACACTCCGGACTTCCTCATACAATACCACAACTCCTCTCTAGGCACACTGTCATATGCTTTCTCTAAATCCACAAAGACACAATGAAACTCCTTAAGGGCAATAAAAGAAAGTCATATGGAACAAAGGATCATTTGTTGTTAAATGAAATCATAGTGGAGAACTGTAAAAAGGGGACGAATCTAAGTATGGCATGGATTGACTACAGAAAAGCATTTTATAGTATCCCCCATTCATGGATAAAAGAGTGCTTAAAATGTATAAGATATACCCCCACACTGATTGACTACATTACAGTGACCATGAAACAGTGGCAGATGACTTTGCAATTAAGCCATAATAAAGGACAAATTTTTATCCCAGGGATAAACATTCAAAGGGGGATATTTCAGTGTGACTGTCACCGTTACTATTCTGCCTTGCCCTTAATCCATTAAGCTGTTTACTCAGTAGCTTAGGCCATGGATGTAATCTGGCTCCTAGAAAACATCAAAGTGTAAAGACTTCTCACCTTCTCTTGGTCGAAGATTTAAAACTGTACAGCTCATCAAATGAGGAACTGAAAGCACAACTGCAAGCTGTCAAACCTTTTTAAGATGATATAAGAATGTCATTTGTTCTTGATAAATGTGCAAAAGCAACCTTAAAAGCAGGAAAATTGCAACACCAGGAAAACATCAGTTTGGGATAAGAATGTGATGTAAATGAACTTGAGAAAGAAGAAGTGCATTTGGGAATTGATAAAGGATCAGCAATAAAACATGAACAAATGCAAATAAAACTTAGTAAGGAATACTTCAGAAGACTTAAATTAATCCTAAAAACAGCACTGACATCTAGGAACAAAATCCAGGCTATAAATCAATTTGCTCTTCCTGTCCTAACTTACAGTTTTGGAGTGATTGGCCCTAAAACATGTTGGATAGATTCGATAGTAAAACAAGAAGGATGCTCACCAAACGATTTATAAAAATCAGTGCATACCAAGATTATATATTCCCCATTCCGAAGGAGGGATGGGCCTCCTTGAAACTGATTATATGTATAGATCTGCAATTGTGAGACTCCACACATCTGCTGACCTCACACGACCCAAAACATAGTGAAAGTTTTGAAACATGATGACTTCTCTGCTTAATATAGCAGAAGATTATCGGCATCAAGCAGGAATGGAAATAAAACCTGAAGTAGATAAAAATCAGGCAGCAATTGAATGTGCTAAACAACAAAAGAAAGAATATAAGGTGAAGGAGCAGATGAGAAGGCAAGAAATGTGGAAAAAGCATAAATATAGTTGCAAGTATAGAAAACTTCTGGAAGAACCTCATGTTGATCAGGAATGAACAAATAAATGGTTAAGGAGAGGAGAATGCAAACCAAGAGATGAAAGGTTAAATACTGGCGCCCAAGACAGTGGGTTGCGTACATGTTGGTTTGTAAAGTCCATTGAACATGTGGGAGAAACAGACAAATATAGGTTTTGTAAAACTGAACTGGAAATAGTTGCACACCTCATTGCTGGCTGCGACATACTAATGGCAGAAGGACTGTATACTGAAAGGCATAATAATGTGGCAAGACTGTCGCACTGGGAATTGTTCAAATATTATGGTATTGAAGTGGATGAAAAACACTGGACACACGAGACACAAAGCATCATAGAAAATGAAGTCTACATCACATGGGATCATCCATTACCAACAGTTCAAAAGATAGATGCTAGAAAAACGGATCTAGTGGTCCAAGAAAAGAAGACAAGAGTAGCATTGATCAATGAAATTGCTATACCCAGTGACTACTGTGTCTTACATACAGAGAGACATAAAGTCTTAAGACAGCAGGATCTGCAGGCAGAAACGAGAACAATGTGGAAGAAAGATACCCAGACAGTTCCAATAGCAGTAGGAGCAACAGATCTTATAAAAAGAATTTACAGTCGTATTTATATATGTTACCAATACATGTAACTCCATACAAACTACAGAAGGAGTCATTACTGGGCGCATTACGGGTGCTGTGAAGAGAATGCACTACTGGCTGACATCAAAGATTGAAACAATACTAATTTCATGAACTTTAATCATACTTCAACTTAGAAATGGGGTCCATTCCCGTCATGTTATTAGAAATCCAAAAGACTTGGAGAAGTTAAAAAAAAACTAGCATTCTATGTCTAACACAGAATGCTAGATGTAGGTCATTGTGCATTAGTCTGTAAAAGACTGTCTTAGTAGAGGAGAGACCTTAGTCCAGTGATCACTTGTTAGAAACCACTGGGGTATTTATAGCCATGTAATATGTCTGGATACTTGCACAGTTTGAAGACTAGGTTGGTACTGTTAGGGTTTAAGTACCACATCCCATTGGGTATGAGTGAGATACGGGCTACGGTCTTTGCATCTGCCCTTCCGCCCCAAATAGATTTGATAGTTACCAGAGGGATGGTCTTGAGTCACACCACTGGTAACCAACTTGTTAAAGTAAAAAAGAAAAATACACATAAATCAGATTCAATAACTAAGTCAACAAATACAACGTGGTTCCCAACCACATAAAAGGAATTTGAACTGTTGCCCGGCATACAGACTTCCAGTATCCACACCTAGACTAGGACTACAAGCTGGCCACTTACAGAGCTGAGTCTTTAGCCTAGTGCTCCAGGCCCCCCCTTTTCACCACTCTCTCTGTGGACCACATTGTCTTCCAGTGCCCCTTAACCATGATAACTACATTTCAAACAAATTACTATTTTTCAGACACAAGCAAGCACGCACACACACTACTCAGGAAATTCTGCTAGAATTCTCCAGTTTACCACAGCTTTCATACTACCACCTCCCCAAATATGGCTAGGGGCCAAACACACCAGTTACCATATAACTCTTGATTAATAGTCAAATAGAAATTATAGAAGTAATAATTCACTGGTAGTATGCTCCCTCAAGTGATCTAGCCTTGGAGAAGGATGCCACAGCTTGCTAACCTTCATTGCTAAAGAATCCCCATGTCCTCATATAATAAATAATTCATAAATAAATACCAGCAACAATATCTTTGATGTGAACAGATAACTCACTTTAGGCAGCAAAGAAGGAGTGCTAAGCCAGATTAAACATGCAGAAGTGAATAATTTTCACATAGAACAGAAAAATAACAAGTTTTAAAGACAGAATATTAAAAGAAGAATCCACCGTACTGTTAAGTCTACCTAGCAGTCACTAACTTACAGAAATTATTTATCCTCAGTAAATAAGTTAGATTGCAGACACTTACACAGATATTTACTGCAAGGCCTCCAAAGCAAAACTAAACTGGCTTTACACATATTTTAGCTTCAAATACATGCTTTATTTCATTTTATTTAGTTAGTTAGCTTATCACTTCTGTTCCGCCAGAAACCACAGATAGTTGTGAGAAAAAAAAAATCAGATTTTAAACAAGTTTCTCTACCCTTACAATATACATTTCAAAGAAGTTTGTCTACCTTAGCATCACACATACTAAAAGGATAATATTTTCAACAATTGGTTTGATCAGGGTATAATATGGAAGAATGTTGAATTCTTTTGGCCTGGATGATGATGTATGTTTGGTTAATAAATAGGATACAGGAGAGATTTTCTATCTTTATTACATGGTGGTCAAAGGACAGGGAGCTATCTATGAAGGTGGTGAGATCTCCAGGGACCACATCTATCTGGAGTATGGTGCTATCTATACTGTAAGCTGCTGTCAAGATCTAATTACTAAAGGTGACAATAGTTATCTTTTCTGCATTTAATCTAAGACAGTTTCTAATATACCACAGAGTTACAGGGTTTAACCCTTTCAGTAGTAACACACCATCTGATACAGAACAAATGACAACACTCGAGAGTGCAGTCATCTGTACACCTAGTCAGCTATATGTATGACTTAGTGGTTTTGAAATGCCAGAAGTAAATGCTGAACAGAATTGTCCCAGTAGTCATCCCTGAGGAATGCCAGTAGTCACCTTTAGTCATCCCTGAGGAATGCCAGTAGTCACCTTTAGTCATCCCTGAGGAATGCCAGTAGTCACCTTTTTGATCTTTTTCCTTTCTGAAGTGACTTCTACTAACTTTAATAACATGAGTTCCATCAGACAGTTTAGTATCCATCATATATTTTTAGGCCTTTAAGTTTGTCTACAATTCCAACTTGGGGAATAGTGAGAAAGATCATAGTCAGATCCAGTTACACTGTATTTACTGCAAAACCATCTACCGCATCAGTGACTTTCTGAAAGAAGTTTATTAAATTAAGCAGACAATTTCTCTTTGCCAAAACCATACAGTTGTGGATGTACAGCAATACGTTTTTAACACTGGTGCTTAAAAAATCAGATCGAATATGTTCTACGTTTTTCCAAAATTTGGCTCATTAAGCTGATGGGTCAGCAGCTCCCAGGATCTGAGGTGGGGCCCTCTCTGTAGATGAGCACAGTGAAGGCCATCTTCATACCTCAGGAACATATCCTGGAACTTAGCAAAGCTATGCTTACATTTTAGGACAAGTTCACAGAGAGCATGCTTGAGGCTGTTAATTAAGCAACCAGTTATATTGATGGGGCCTACAGAGGTGGTATTTTAGCTTTAGAGAGTATAGTTAGGGCATGCTACATAGTAATCTAGGAGGAAAGGAAGGGTTTCAGGAATTTGTGGAGCTTCACAGACTGTTTCTGGTGGAAATTTGGTAATAAATGTATCTGCAAGTATATTAGCAATATCATTAGGGTCAGAGTACGTAACACTTATAAATTATTTCACATCATTGCTGAGTGTTACTTTGAAAATTGTCTGATGTAGTTAAAGGATTTATGACTATGTCTTCAGATGCTAACTTTAGTTTGTGTTCCACTTTGATTTTCCTCATGATATTGTTTAGATTTTTTTTCTTGCTTTTGATTTTGATGGTTTTTAACAGGGGTAGGTTTTGATTAATACAGGCCTTAATTAGTTTTATTATTTTATTATAGAATTTATTTATGCTGGCATGGTGGTTTATTTTTACACTTTCCAATATATTTTGTTCTGATTGAGACCACCTGGCTTGCACTATTTGCTAGATGGGTGCACAATTCAATGACCAAGTAGATAGCAGAGGCTGCATTAGGGCTAGTAATCTTGCAAATGAATTTTGAAAACTCATCACACAGTTTTAAAAGGTCTGCCTTTTTATGGTTACTGAATTCAAAGGTATTCACTGGAGTAGGTTTAGATGACAAACAACTCTGGAGGGCTCCAAAAGACAGTGAAACTATTTAATAAGCAGGTTGAGCGCTTTACTCCAAACAAGGAGCAGACAATCAAAATCCAAGTGTACTGCAGCCATTGGTAAAATCATTTGGTTACAGGTAGGTTTAGATGCCCTAAAGGAGATTCTGATCTGCTGTTACAGGAGAGCTGGAACAAAGGAGTTATGGAATATTTCTAGAAATATCACAGCATGTCTAAACTTTGTGGTACTGGTGTTCTAGTTAATCAACATACACCTGAAATCACTCACAGGAAAGGTATTTATTTCTTTATGAGTAATTCAGTAAGTACATTTAGTAATCTTGTACTGTCCTCCAGAGACACAGAAGGTGACCTATAGCAGACAATGATCTGATAACTTGTCTAGTTTATGGTCATTTGAAGTTAAGTAAATTCTGTTTGGAGGTTGCATTGAATCTGTCTAGAGGTCATACAGTCTGTCTAGACTGATAACTTAATCTCTGGCAGATACTAGTACTCCCTGGCAGATACTGATACTCCCTCATACTTACTAACAGGTCTGAACACATGACAGGCACTGAAACGCAGTTATGCACTGAGCACTCTTTAAACTGAAACAATGTATCTGATACAAAACAGACATGAAAAGTGTTCAAACAGCAGAAGAACCTTGAGATCTGGCAAACTGGAGCCAAGACTTTTGAAACTGGGCAGAGAAATAAAGTCCCCCCCACCAAAAAAAATACTCCCATGTGTGACTATGGCAGAATACTAGGAATATCTACAGAACAGATCAGCACTAGTGAGCTGAAACAATGGAATTTATTTTTAACTTTGAAACCTGATAATTTTATTGATGCAATCAATTCACACAGAATATTACATTTTCTTTTAGTTATTAATCAAATAATAACAGCCAAAAAGAAGCACTCATTTGAAACATATACTTTCTAATATGTTACACAGTATCAAAAGTTTAAAGATAAGAAATTACAGTGGAAAATGCTCACAATGTAGCATATAATAACCATACAGTTAATTCCTGATGTCCTTTACACCTGCAGTGTCCAAAGCACACATTTCAACATGTATTTCTTGATTTTGGCACTGATGACAAAAGTTTAATTTCTTTTACCTCTTTCACAGTGGGGATTCATAAAGGTTACCACAAGGTATAGACTGTGTGTTCACTGAGTAACCTTTCTGAATGAATAGACTGCAGAAGTACTGTGGCAGGACTATTCTTGAATTCAAGGAAGTTACCTTAAGGTGTACACCCTGTGTTAACCTTTAAGAATCACACACACACACACACACACACACACACACACACACACACACACACACACACACACATGCACATACACACAATTTCCTTGATGTCTTCTTGTGTCAGTGGTTCTTTCCTTTCCCAGCTTCTGGTGAGCACTTTCTTAATGGCTAGAAATAACAAATCCAAGAAAACCCTTGCCCCTTTGACTATTTCCTTTATGCGACTAAAATTAATCATACATAGAGATGCTGTGATTACCACTTTCCAGGCCAAATAACATTACACAAGTACTATACATGCTCTTAAATTGTTCTTCTGATTTAGGAGATTCTCAAAGGACAAGTATAAAATCTCCAAGTAAATCAGTATATCACTTGTCCAACAAATGGCTGTAACACTCTGGTACATTCTAGACAGTCTTGTAGAATTATAAAACACTAGACCCATATTTAAAAAAAAAAAAAAACTAAATTTCCTCACTTTTACAGTTTGTCTGGGGTCGAGGATAATGTTTTTCCTATCTGCACATATAAGTGCTGTACTTAACTCTTCTTACCAAATATGGTTAAACTTATTTGCCTCTTTGCCAGATTCTTCTAACATAGCTTCATTTTTACGTGGATGATCTTTGCTTACTTTCTCTCTACCAAAGGATCCATTCTGGCCATTCTTCCATATGGACTGTGAAGAACTTCAAAGCCTTCAGCTTACCTGATAATTTACTGTACAATTCTCAGTTTATAAGAGTCAACACCCCAGTCCACATATTGTTTCCAGACCATTATTTTTTCCTCCTATCATTAACTAATCCCAGTACATTACCCCCCTGTCCATGTACTGTTTCCATACCATTATTTTTTCTCCTTCCATTAACTAATCCCAGTACATTAATCCTCTATGAACCTTCAGACTTCTAGAAATTTCCCATGCAGCCCTCATTCTTGTAGCATTTCTATTGCAATTAACTCAAAGTTTTTATCAACTTTATTAGTTCCAACATTACTCTGCTACTCTCCATAACCAACCTTCTTTCCTTTAATAAATTATACATCCCTTTGATACTAATCATAACTTAATCTTCCCAAACCCTTTCTAAACCTTCCTCTAACACCTTTTCATCTCAGGTTCCTACTCCATAATACTGACTCTGCAATTTACTTACAGACACAGTAGTATTCATATGCTCCACAAGTAATATATAAACATTGTAAATAAATCTGTTTGAATATTTTTCTTTTTCCTTTTTTAACTCACTTTGTAAACTTTCCTTTATGGCATTTGATGTTATATGGATTGTTTTCTCTCCTTGCAGGGGAGACAAACTGGTCAGTAATGATCACTGCTCAACCCCAGTTAACAAATCTAAATAAATCCACTCCAGCTTCTGTAGTAAGATGGCTATTCATCTAAAGCAGTGGTTTAGGTCTAACATCCCCAGCAACATTTTTAGCCAACTGGTCATCAGATTGTGTCAAAATCATGAACATCCATTCCTCCTTCCATCTGTTGGCAAAATGATATTGTTTCATGCCACCCAAGAATTTTGTTCCCTCCATAAAAGTTGTGTAGCACTTTTTCTCACGCCACCAAAAAAAAAAAAAAAAAAACCTGAGGCTTAGACAAACCCTGTGATGCATACATTACTGGCAGAACACATCAGTAAACAGCCTGAATTACTCTGTCATACACAGACAAATTCTTCCATTTCTCATACAGATCTTTTACTTTAATTAATACTCCTCCTTACTGCTAAGAACAATAAATGGCCCTTCGATTGTGTCTGCTAACTTTAGTCCTAATTCAACTTTGTAAAAGGAGTCACTCAAAAGGAGGCGGTCTTCACACAGTCTCTCACTAGGTCAATAACAGTCTTTATGGCTTTAGTCTTGAGTGCTTATTTTATATACAGCAATTCTACCACATCAACAAAGTTACTGAAATGAGTAACACTTCCAAAGCAGTAGGTGACCAACACAAACTAAAGTAACCAAATTGATGTCACCAAGACCCAAAGTTAGTAACCTTGAGCTACTGGACGTCCAGTGTTCTGAAGAAGTCTGGATATATTGTCCCAGACAAAAGTGCTTAACTAATAGAAGTATTATTTACATGTCTTGGGAAGGGATTCTTACAGATTCATGTTTGTACTGACTTTGGGTCTTGGTGACAAGAATGTGGTAACTATAGTTCCTGAAATGCTACTTTCACATCCCTTTAGGATCTGTAAGATAAATAAGCAAGTCATCTATTTGTAGCATCAGTTGGTGATTAAAGCCCTGCAGTTTATAACTCTCGACTTGCCTCTGCTTCAACCTACTTAAGAGTTCAAGATAAATAATGAATAGAAGATGTAAATACAACATCTCTATCCAGTGCTTCTGTTTAACTGAAAACTTTCAGAAAGTCTATAAGTCTATTTCCCACCTTTACTAATGAGGAGGCATTATAATACAAAGATTTTATTAAATGTACCCATTTCTCAGGAAACCCATCTCTTAATACTTCAGATAAATACCACCAACAAACCCTATCAAAAGCTTTTTGGCATCCAAACATGCAATCGGCTAGGTTTGGTTTTGTTGAAGTCTTCTGTTAACATATGTGTTTTGAACAAGTTATTCTGGGTGGTAATGGGCTGTTCTACCCACACAAAAACATCTATTTCAATGTATAAGGGAAGGATATTAGCTACTAACCTGGCAGCAAGAGCAGTAAATAGCTTCTAATATATCAAAACTGTTCTATATTACCCAACTTGTGAAGGAGCCTTACCTGGTTTATGAATAACCATTATGACAGACTTATGTATTTTGGGTCCCTCCAGTCACCAACACATAATTAATAAATTTAGTATTATAACTTTGTTTGAAAACATTACACATATTGCTAATTGCAAACCATCCAACCTGGTTGTTTTACTCCTATTTTTATTCCTTAATATTGTTTCCACCTCATTCTCTATAATTTCTTTCATTAAGAACTTTCCCAATCCTTATCCACATTTGTTACTGGAATCTTTGTTAGGAATCCCTTATTTCATGTCTTTTCCCTCCATAGTTACCTCTGCTTCATATAACTAATCATCAAAATCAAAAAAGAACAGAAACTACAGTATATCTCCAGGTTTCTCACCCCCACCCCCTGCTCTTTGATCTACAATCTTGCATATTGTTCTTTCTACTTTGTTGTCTAAGCCTTAGAACTAAATGTTTTTCCCCCATTTCAAAATGTTTTCTTAACTAGTCCACCTTATAATCTACCATTTTATTTATATTACCCTGTAAGATGCTTTTTGTCTACCAAATGTCTTTTCTCATCTACAAAAGTCCTTAGAAAATTCCTTACGTTCCTTGTACCTATCCCATACTTTTATTATCACAAAAACAAGAAAAAAGTGCAACCCAAAAGGGAAACCAGTATGTCTTGAAACGAAAACACGGCGATTCAGTTAAAGCGTTTAGTTTTTTGCTGGCCTTTTAATAAATTGCTTATTTTGCACTGGTCATACTGCTTCACAAGTGGTTTTGGATTTTAGTACTTTTATTAACCCCTGTTGTGCTGAAAACTCACTGCTACTCTATAAAACAACACCAATCTGCTTTTAAATAGTTTCCCTTGACAAAAATACAGTTAACTCTCTAGTTTATCTAAAACCTTTTTGTGATGACACACGCTCTCATGAACAATGGAGTGTGGTCTAATAAAGAAACATTATGTATATAGAAACTGTTTTACATGTTCCATGCTAAACATTATCTTGTCCATTCTTGAATATTTTACACATGTATTAAAAATATACCTCTAGGAAATCTTAATGCCTCATGCACCGCTGTCATCCCCATTAGTGTAGCAAACATATAAATAAATCAACTGAATACAGGCACCTTGTGATCTCTTGGACCAGTGTGCATCTCATCAGTGAAAATAGTCCAGAAAAATGTCCCCTCCTGTGCCACATTTCACTTGCTTGACATTTTAGCTATAGTTGTTGAGCAATCCCTGATGAATATACACATTTACGATGGTGCATACCCTCTCTCTCTCTCCTCTTTCTAATATAAATCTACCTTCATTTTTTTTTTTTTGCATTTCCAGCAGCTCAAAAGTTATATTTCTTTAATAGTGTAGCATCCTCTAGACCTACAAATGGATATGATGAAATCCCTAATAATTTATAGCTAAGGTTTCCTAGTTTCAAAATGTTCAAGGTTATTCATATATATTTCCTGTTGTAATACAGAGGCTTAAGTTTCCTAATGTGCACAAATACCTTGCATCTTTTACAGGATTTGATAAACCATTAACATTCCATGATAACAATGCAAATGTTACTTATTCTAAAGTAAATCATATTACAGCTCCTACCAATTCGTTATTAATCCTTAAGATACAAACAGGTGCTGCATTCAAAAATAAACATAACAATATACTAACTTCTGCGGATCACTGGTCAGTTTTGAGAAGGCATTTCTTGCTTCATAAACTATGTAAATTCTTGTAATCCTGCATATAACATGGACAAAAATATCATTCTACATTAATTTGTACAAACATTCAAAAGTATCAACATAATAATTTCAATTTTTTCTAATACACATCAGACTAGGCGACGATCCATCTCTAACAGAACCTGGACAAGCATATATAGCAGTCTTAGCTGTATCTATCAGAAGCCTATTATATTCTCCTAATGCATTACTCATCCATTTCAGAGCCTCTTCTCTCCACTTCAAATTACTGGCACAGCTGCATCTAATTTTCAAAATATCTCATCTCTACATTTAAATGCTGATGACCAGTTTCACAACGGCCAAAACTATTTCCTCCTCAAACATGAATAACCTTTAAAAATGAAGCTTCTTACAACATTTGCATTTCACATTTATCTCATATGCTCACAGATGCATAGAAAGATGATCACTAAAACTTCTGCTTTTTCACCTTTTTCAGTTACCAATAAGTAAGAGTTTTCCTCTGCAAAATTCGTTATCTGTAATGAACCTATAGCTGCCTCGTAGAGCAGTGGATAGAGTTTATCTTATGCAATTTCAAGAACATATAATGTGACTGATCCCCCAGGAAGGTTTACTCTGAAACAGCCTGGATGAAACAGTTTAAATTTAAAACTCCCTCTCCTGCATAGCTTTACTGCATTACAACAATCTGCTCTCGTTTGCCTGGTTTCAGATTAAACATCGTGGTGTCACCACGCTCTTACTCCTTGCAGGAACACACTATTTTGAAAATCCTTTCTTTACATTTACAGGTGTGAAGTGAACCAAGAGGGGGTCTAGAAAACTGTGACTGTGGAAGAAAAAACAAGAAGTTTCTCAACTCCTATCTCTTCTTTCAGCACAATAATCCATTCCACTAACACATCTTAATGAACTCAAGAAAATTCCCACCCATAACCTTTTGAGGAACACCCGTAAAGTCCAGGTGTTTGTGCCTGTTCCTATCTTCTACACCCACAGGTTAGTCTCTGAAATATCCAACATTACTTCCAAAGTGCTTATTCTGTGTTTCAGCTCCCTCATGACTTCCCTGAAATCCGCCAGCTGGTCAGAATTAGAACTCAAGACTGCTTCCACTTACTATAATCTTCTATCTGGCCTTTTAATATCATCCAATAAGTTAGTATTATTCTTGTACAGGTCACTCAAATCTCTCTTCTTCCATACTGCCCTTCCACGCTGCCCATCCACTTTTTAATCAGAAAACTCTCAGCATTGATTTCAAGGCAGTCTTCCTTTGCCCATGATTCAGCCTGACTTCATGTCAGGTCCAAACTATTAAAATCACATTTCTCCACCTCTTGTTTTACTTCTTTTCATGATATATGCAGAATTAGTAAAGTAAAGCACTACTACCGCCTCAGAAATGAATTTATATTGGCAATCTCAATCTAAATTTTATCTTTGAAGGAGAGGGAGCTCTGCTCAAGCCATCTTCAAACATTCCCTGCCCTGGCAAGAAGTCCAAAATCAAAGACAGGAAAATTTTAAACACAGCAGCACATACCTAGATCAGCAGCACTTACGGGAAGTTTTCATAAGAAAAACACAAGAAAAAAAAAACAGTAATTACTTGTCACTGTAGAAACAGTATAGACAATTTTCCTATTAGAAAGACATGCTTTGCAAAAAAAAAAAAGTCATTCCTGTGGCAAAATGACCTCCTTTCTAAGTGGTAGAAACTAAACATAAAAAAGCAATTTGAGTGTTAACAGTAAAACACCGCAGTGAAAAACATGGGGTGATGAGGCCCCCAAACAAGACTGAATGGACTAGAGAGCCCTTGCCAAGTTTGGGGATGGCCAGTTCTCACCTTTGGAGGATGGGGCACAAACAGCTGGGAAGCCACTGGGCAGGTCTTGTCCGGAATAGAAAATACAATATTAAACCACAACTGATCAAGCATGCCAAGAAAATGCACAAAATCAAGTTTTTATGACCAAGGTTCACAAGAACAAAAAGTCAATTACACTAGACACTTATACATTTCTTACTAAGTCCTGAGCCAGTTAACATTATACATATGAAAGTCTTCGATAGGCAAAATCTAAAATCATTTAAAAATGCTGCAATTTTAAAAACTTGCTTTATAACACCAAAGAACCTCATCCAGTCAAGGGAGTATTTGAAAGGTAATTTTTGCTACGAGTTAAGACTACCAAAACAAACATTTATGCTGTGCAATTAAAGTTTTATTACTTCAGAGAAGTTTGGTCCTATTAAGGCATTTAATTCTCTAATAATGTAAATCTAGCAAAAAAATTAAAAAGTGTCTGTCTCCAGCATGCTGCATGAAGACTTTAGGGTACCACAGAATTGGCTTAATGCAAATAAAATCATTATATTAATCTTTGCTGTATTAATTATATTTATATATGTCGGTGTCTTATAAATGCAATCAGTACCTCACCCAGCAACCCTACAAGACATTATCATTAACTACATTCCAAAAATATTCAGGAATCATATTTGAACCTAATCTTTCCTTGGGTCCTCGCACAGAAATACTCAGATAAAAGTTTCTGCTAAAAATATCCAGATTACTGACATTAGAAGCCAGGCAAAATATAGCAGTCAATGTACTGCTGCCAAGGTTAGAATATGTACTGTCTGTCATTTCCATACACTCTCCCCAAAAAAAAAAACGTTTTACTTCAAACCAACACTCAGATTCATTCATCTGTCCAGCAATAGAGAATAGTACTACGCCATACTCTTCAGATATCACTGGCCGCCCGTGTCAAATACATTTACTTACAAATTATTACATAACTACTGTCCCCAATTAGAAGCAGATTATTTGAAAAACAAATATATTCTTTTACAGGATCTGAAGCTACACCTCTAAAAAGAACCTCATACAAACTGGTCAGTATTGAAAAAAAAAAAAACTTAAAGACAGCACCTGCTTATTGAAATGCCATTCCCAAAAACATTAGGTCGATTAATGGCGTAAAATTCAAGAAAAGTCTATGCTAACCCATACACCAAGTCTACATATGAACCTATGAAAACCCCTTTCCCCTAACAGTATTACTATTCAGACAAAGTTTATCTGAGGGCATTGTTCGTTTTTTTTCTTGTTAATCAATCACAAAGGAGAGTTTGCTTTCATTCTGTGATCAACAGAGTTTCTGTCATTTGATTTTTTTCTTTTTCATGAGGTGAATTTCAAGTTGAAGACATCAACTGAATGAGTGTTTCTGATTTCTTGATTCAAGATTTCGCTCACATAACACACACAAGCTTACATATACACTCACACATATACATGAAGTAAAATAATATGATAAAGCGAACGCAGCACTGACCAGATATTAATGAACTCACTGGCATAATACCCAGATTTCATCAAATAGAGTTTAATTTTTAAGAATCATAAATCGGTCTTCTCTGCTAAGAGTTGGTAAAGAGAAAGTCTAAATTCAGGGTATTGCAGTTCTAACTCAACAGTGATAACACACTGAAGAAAAATACATATAACAATAGTACTATATTGGAAAGACAAACAGTAAAGTGGGAAAATGCAGCAGAGGTTGAAATAATACGTCAGACTGGCTACATTCTGTTACTCTGAGGCAAATTATAAAATTAACACTACAGAATGAACTGGCACCCCACCTAAGCACCATGTTCAATCATAGCCTCACCTCAGGCTTTGTGCCCACTGAATGGTGCACAGAGATGGCTATCCCACTCCACAAAGGGAGAGCCACCATGGACCCTGGGAACTACTGCCCTATTAGTCTAATGAGCCTGGTGTGCAAGGCCATGGAACGTATCATCATGGAACTTATAAACAATGACATTGGTAATCCCCAAACTCTGAACCCCACCCAGTTTGGCTTTGTAAAAGGCAGATCATGTCTCCTAAACCTAACTGACTTCTTTGAAGCAGTCACCAAAGCCGTAGACGAGGGTAAGGCTGTTCCCACAGCCTATCTAGATCTCGTCAAGGCTTTTGACACCATCCCCCACTCTGGAATTATAGATAAACTCACTAAAATAGGTATAAATCCCTATGTCACAAGATGGGTTGCCTACTGGCTCACTGACAGAACCCACACTGTGAAAGTAGCAGACTCCAAATCCGACTTCAGACCAGTGACAAGTGGAGTACCACAGGGTTCAGTCCTGGGTCCTCTCCTGTTTGGAGTCTACTTTTCTGAAGTACAGGCTAACACAGAAGGTCTTTGGCTAACGAAGTTTGCAGATAACTGCAAACTAGGAGCCATAATTGAAACTCCTAAAGATGTGGACATCCTACAAAAGGGACCTCACTGAGATAGATGCCTGGTGTCAAAGCCATGGCCTCAAGCTCAATGCCAAAAAGTGCATCGTCATCCCCTTTGGTAAAAACTCTGTACCCATGAGCTACCACATAGGTGGTAGTCTACTTAACACCAAAAGTGTGATAAGAGACCTTGGGACACAGGTGGACAGTAGTCTCTCCTTTGATAATCACATCACCACAGTAGTCAGAAAATCCTTCTACATGGCACACCTAATCACAAAAGGTTTCTCAGCCAGGAAAAAAAGAGGTCATTGTTCCCCTCTACTCGTCACTCAGACCCATTGTAGAGTACAAAGCCCCTTTTGGTATGTACCTCACAAGACATCTACAACTGGAAAGGCCACAGAAATACCTCACAAAGAGGATTACTGGCCTCAACAGATGCCCTACGCAGACCATCTCAAAAAACTCCAGCTTTACTCCGTCACATATCGCTTACTCAGAGGTGATCTCTGCCTAACATACAAAACTATGTCAAACCCAGAGCTGTTGGACATGCTCCACTTAAAGAAATCCTAATCCCTCCGAGCTACACGCTCTAGGGACCTAAACCTTGTCAACACAATAAACAGAACATGCTGGAGGGATAGATTCCTGTCCCAGAGACTTCCCATACTCTGGAACATACTACCTATCTATATCAAACAAAGCTCCTCATTAGCACTCTTCAAAAAAAAAATCTGGATGATTGGATGGGAAATAGGAAATTCACCCCGGTAATCACCTCTGTGGCTCTGCTCGACAGGGGCACATGAAAATAATTTTCTTGGGTAGCAAAAGTCAGGTTACCTTTTTGGCTAGGCTTGTATAGGCCCTAGGGCTGACTGCCTAATACCTACCTATGAATCTCAGAGTGATGCCAGGGTTGTAGCACTGCATTAAATATTAAGATAGGATCAAAAACATTTTCCACTTTGTGCCACAAAAGCCCCTTAAGAATTTACCAGTGGAAAACAAACAGTTTTAAACAAAATGGCCAAATCATAATGATCTCCCAAAATGGTCTCTGCGGAGACAAATGTCCATCAGGACAGCATTTAAAGTTCTACCCATGAGACTGACACTCATCCCTACAAATGGTCACATGCTGTTGAAGGACTGCCCAGGGAATAAAAAAGTGGGGCAATCAAAGCTGGTACCTTTCCCTGCCTCAAGACATGACCTGAGGTGCAAGCAGATGCACACAGAACCACTAGTAATGCCTGGAAGCCTGGATCTGAGGCATTGCTTAGTTATTTGTGTGCACAGGGTACCAGGTAGGCAGACAGCTTCATGCTGTCTAGGTTTCCAGGAAGAAGTCTGATTTCTTTCAAAATGCACAATGACAACTCAAAGTCAGTAGCCAGATTTTCCTGTCTGCATGGCCCCTTGCAGAAAACAAGAGATGGTGATTGATCATGGATTTGGATGATATGTGATAAACGGGTGCAGCCTTGTATCACAATGTGAGCACACATGCTTTGTCACACACTGAACCACTCTGTGTGTGTGTGTGTGTGTGTGTGTGTGTGTGTGTGTGTGTGTGTGTGTGTGTGTGTGTGTGTGTGTGTGTTCTTTGCTCTCTTAGCTATTTACTAAGGGCCATTGAGAGCAAATAGTGAGCTAAGAAAGATGTTCTGCTAGTTCTGCCTACACATACTGACAGACAAGTGAATGTTGGAGAAACAACACTGTGTGTGTGTGTGTGTGTGTGTGTGTGTGTGTGTGTGTGTGTGTGTGTGTGTGTGTGTGTGTGTCTTTCGGCTTTTCCCGGTTAGGGGTCGCCACAGCGGAACTCCGATCCGCTAATGATTGGCAGTTGATTTTTACATGCCGAGTTGCCAGCCCTGACACACAACCTTCAACGAAGGTATGCCCATTCACACATGTCACCAAGCAGAAGATGCTTTAGCTGAGAATCGAACTGGACAGCGTCTTACTGTGAGGTGACAACGCTACCGCAGCACCACACAGTATAAAAATGAATTCTCAGTGCTAGTTAAGCGACACTGTTTTATCAGAAAAGAAACAAAGCCTTCTCTGTGAAATGTTCTCATTATCCTCACATTAAATAAAACAAGCACTGCAATTTAAAAATAAGGTGAGGCTGTACTTCATTGGGCTGTTTTCAGCTAAAATACTAACAGCCAGTCTGAATTATGAACAAGTTAAAGAGACCAGGACAGGCGCTAGCAGTGCCAAAAAAAAAAAAAAAAACAGCTGGTTCTTATTTCATTGCAGCAGAGCAGAATTATATTATTGGTTGAGGGCTACTCATCAGACGGTGGGCATCCCTAGTAAAATTTATAGTAAATGGCAAAGTGAAATGTGTATAGTTCAACATGCTAGATGTTTGATTCTGAGTGTTACTCTAGCACAACGTGTAATGACATTTGGGCAAAGTAGGTGATAATTTATTGCCCATGGACAGTATGCAAAACCAGCTGTCCTGCCTTTGAACTAATCAGTCAAAGGCTATCACTGCTTCATTTCTAAACTCCTTACAGCCTCTACATATGATGCCCAGTGGCAGTTCTGCACCACTCGCTCATTCCTCTTCTGAATGGTCTGCTCTTCGCCACACAGAGGAACATGGCCATCTGAATGAGCAGATGGAATAAAATAGGATTTTAGCAAGCACTGTTGTTTTTATATAAAGAGCTAAAGGTTAGACTAACACAGGGAGCATTGAAGGATAAGGCCCCGATTATCTCCCACTTGGGCACATGAAAGTGATAGCAGAGGAGGATGGCCAGGCTAGGCATTCACTACCTTAATCCCTCAAAAGACTGGCACTGATACAAATGTGCAGTCTGGGTGTGCACATTAGCCTTACCAAGTAAAAGCAAAGTGGCGGCCTTTAACTCAGATGTGTGGACATGTGAAAGCAGAAGCATATGCTTAAATGTGGAAGACAATGTGAGCCTTTGCAGTAATATGAATCACATGTCCCCCTGCCCAGGTGTAGGCTTAGGCCATTACAAACTCCCCCAGTGTCAGGATACTGGTGAGAGCAGTTGTACACTCTCAGTTACCTAAGCATCTACTCACAGTATTCGTTCAACTAACTCACAGTGATCTGCAAAGTTAAGAACAAACAAGAGTTACACTCATTCTGCTACGCAGTAAAACAGACAGCTCCTAGTTGTATAAACGGATTCAAGTTTCCTCCCTCTGCTATATCACTTAATCATTTTATTTTCTTTCAGGTTTCCCACACAGCAAAGCCAGTCACTTAAAGGTGATACTGTGTTTCTATTATATGGATCGCACAGAGTCTTTTAAATGTAATGCAGCTAATACAATCCATCTTTGTTTAGATTCTGCTAATAACTGCAGGCTTCAGTAACTCCCTAGAGTTGTGGATGCAGGATTTAAAGGCATAATGCAGTTTAATTTTGTGCACCAGAAAG
The DNA here is from genome assembly GCF_019279795.1 of Protopterus annectens. Lineage (NCBI taxonomy): Eukaryota > Metazoa > Chordata > Ceratodontiformes > Protopteridae > Protopterus > Protopterus annectens. The sequence goes on along the minus strand of NC_056746.1, from coordinate 272,434,721 downwards.
GCATTACTACAAATGCCTAACTTGTGGACAGTGCTACCCCCATAATATTCAAAAACAACTTAGAGTGGTGCTATTCACATTTCTAATTCATATCAGCAGACCTCATTCCAAACATTGCCAATTTTCTGAGGTATAATTAATATGTATCAGCACATCTGTCTGTAAATGTTGCCAACTTTCTTGAAGTGTAATAAATGTGCAGAAACTTAAAACCAAGTCAGCCTACCTCTGGTTTCCTTACCAACAACATGAAGCAATTTTCCATAATTAGTTCCATGTGTCAGGGAGCAGTCCTATGCAGTTATTTTCCCCATCTAATGTTATGCTTTTGTGAAAGAGCACATTAAGCAGAGATCAGCATTTTATACACTGCTGTTGCCTTACTTTTCCTATGGTTTTCACTGGCTCTGTTCCCATCTTTATGCTCCAACTAAAGATGCCAAACAATGACAGACGTGTCTCTTTCTTTAACAGGTAGGTCAACAGCTAGTCCGCTCTTGCTTTTCCTCCCAAATGTTAAATATTGACATCCTGTGTTACAGACTCATTCATTTACTGGGGATGTGTTATCTAGGTAGACCTCAATAAATAGGTGGCCTTTTTTTTCCAGGAGAGACCTGGGAGTCAAAGATACCAACAAAATGGCATAAAGGCATGAAGTAAATATAATCAGGCTGTACGAAAAAAAGAAAGCAAACCAAATTAGTACCTAAGCACAACTGAGCAAACAACACCCACAACTTAAACTATGTTAAGTACATTAATTACAAACAGTTAATCACAGCAGAAATGTACCATTAACAACAGCATCCATATTCTGTATACTTTCTTATGATGTGTTAGACTGTAAGATGCCTAGAAGTTACAGACAAGCTGAGAATGAAGGGAGAGACAGATTAGATAATTAAGTTTAGGTCAGAGTGGTCTGCAATATTCACAGTGATTTGGAATTATTACATATGCGCAAATCTACTAAAACCAAAAGTGCATAAATCCAAGTTCCAAAAGACACAGCTAAATTTTAAAACAGCAAAAGACCAAAACAAGAGGAGTGGACAAGCTTCCGTACACCCACAACTGCACCTCCTCCCTCCACTTCTTAGGTTCTAGGTAAATACTAGGCAATCGGTCTGCAGGCTACTACATGCCTGGCCAATATCCAGACAGTGACCAAAGGTGAGAATCAAACCATGTACCTTGTGTGCGCATGCACATGTGTGGTAAATACCTTAACTATTATGCAAACCCCAACCTTCTACATTCTAACTCAGGAGTTTGCAGTACTCTGCTATAATGTGAAGCAAACGCTATTGTTTCTGCAGATCACTGTGACAGAGTTAGAATGCAAACGAGGATGTAAGGGGGGTGTATGCAGACACATGGTGGTACAGGAGGTGTGCCACTGCAGAAAGTTAACTTGATGTTTACAATCCTTTGCTTTTGTTCAGCTGCATACTTAGTAGTTTTTGTTAGCACGTTTGGTGATTCTGCATAATCTGTGACAGTTAACTTTACTAGATTATATTGTCTATGTATTCTATTTTTATAATTTTTTTTTTAATCTTTGCATATTTCCACATTTAAAAAAAAATGTTGCCAAGTGTCTATATTTTTATTTGACTGTATTAATTGGAGCTTTTCTCCCTGGGCCTCCACTGAAAATGGGTTCCTGACCCAGTGGACTTTCTTGGTCAACAAATGTCAATAAATAAATAAATAGATTGCGTCCTACTGGGCTTAATCCTAATTACAGACAGTCATTCGTGGTTAATAATTCTCTACCACTGGCAGAGGAAACATCAAAACATTTTTTTTTCTTCTGCTACAAGAGAAAGCCTAAGAATTCATACTGAAAGTCTGTAAATGAATGGAGTAAAGTAAGGAAGTGAGCAGCAAAAACTGGGAGAGAAATGACAGAAATAGATCTGTAAGGTTTTTAGGGCATGGTCTAGATGTCTGGCTTATATACCTGTGATGTGGGTGAATCCAGCTGTACAGCTTGTAGGAAGCTAGTAAATCTGGAAGGAGAGGTTAGGAAGCTGAAAACAAAGGAATGTTTGTTCTAGAATGGTAAAACGTCACATGGCTAGGTCAGAGGGCATTAGAACTGAGGCTAGGAATGGAAGGAACAGGAATAAGGCAGAGGCAGCGACAGGGAACAGGCACGAGGGCCAGTGGCTTACAGTGAGGCTATACATACGATGGACAAAGTGATGGTCATCTGCAAAGTGAATACTGCTTGCAAAGATGGAACGCAAGAAAACAAGCATGGATCACTATGGAACACCAAAAAGTCCTAAAAGAGGAGAACATGCATCATATTCTTATGAGACAGATTATGCCCTTCCCTCTAGGTATCTGGCGAATCATTTGAATGTAGCTGAACAGAGATAAATTTCATGCAAGCAATTAAAAAAATGTCATATGGACAGGTTAAGTGGTGGAAACCAACATTACTGAGACTATGATCAATATGCAGGGTTTTATTTATTGCTAAGGAAGTCAAATCTGTGACATGGGCAGAAAATAAGCTATGCTAAGAGTTGGAGAAAATGTTATAGTCAACACAATGAAGGCCCCAGAAATGTACACCTTTTTGCAGAATTCAACACTTTGGTCATAGGAGGCAGGGGAACAAAAGTTGCCAATCACTAGTGACATAGCTATGTTGATTACAGAAATAATTATGGCTGATATCTACAGATCTGGAATTAATTTCTAATGAATACAATAACTGATGTTGATAACTGGGCAAAAGACAGGAGAAGTTATAAAATTTATGGTGACAGAGAATCAGCAGCTAAAAGCATTGCCTCAGGTTATACCAAATGTTTTCTAATAAAGCCCACATGCATGGGTTTGATATCAAGTACATGAAATTCTGCTGCAAGTGAGGGTAAGAATTACAGCACACTGGACAATGCAATCACCTTACGAATGATACGGTCAAAACGATACTTAACAGTTTTACAGTTTCTGCTGAGGTCAAATGAGTAAGACACTGAGCAGTTTAGTATTACAAGGATAAAGCAGCTGGTTGGATCCAATGTAAAACCACTTAAGTCTGTTATCATTAGACTACAAGTTACTCAAAATGTAGTTCTTAGCATTTTGTAACAGATTTAAAGGAATTTCTTTATCCTCCTGAAGTGACTAAGGGATGCAGCTGTTCTATTTTGTGGTACTCATTCCACAAAGTGTCATGGAAACACTTGTGCTAAGATCTCCAAAGGAATCCAAGGTAGCAAACCTGATCTGACTCAGCGATGTTAGTGAGGATGACGAGGAAGGAGGAGATAAAATATTCCACTGCAAAGATCACAGGAAGAAAGAGTATGGCTGTGTCTTATCAACACAGTTCATAGGATCACAGGAAGTTACTAGGCTACCTTACAAACCTAGTCAAGAATTTAGCCCATGTTCCAACAAGTCAGCACACCCTATGTCACTGTCCAGCAGGGACACAGGTGGAATCCCAGGGGTGTATTTTCTATTTCCCATCCAGTTATCCAGACTGCACTTAAAAAGGGTTAATGAGGTACTCTGCTTGATGTGGAGAGGAAGTCTGTTCCACAAAAGGGGGAAGTCTCTGGGACACAAATCTGTCCTGCCAACAGTTCTACTGATGTCACAGACCAGGCTGAGGTTGCGCGTGCAGGTTACTTGAGTGGAGCTTGACTTGTGCATATGCAGCAGTCCCATCAAGGCAGGGTATGAGATTGTGGGTAAGGGGGTACTTTACAGATGATCCTACATAATTGCTTTATGGAGTCTATGTTTTCTACTGATGACATAGATGCTGGAAGAACCTTTTAAACAAAGGGAATCTTAGCCATGTTTTTGTGACAACTAAGACAGCAGGATTAGAAAGTCATTCAGCTTTGTAGCAGAATCAAGCTGTTGCAAATGCTAGGACATTTATAAGAGCCATTTTAATAAACATATGGCAGGTCCAAATATCATCCAAGAGATATGAGTGAGTTACACTTTGAATATTTAACCAAGAGCTAGTGTGATCACCCTTCCAGATCACAGGTCAGTGAGAATATGTGAATGTGCAAGAAATATACTTAAGGAAAACAAAGCATTCTAAGGTGCCTGCATCTTTACTTGTCATTTGTCTTGATTCTCTCACAGTGACCATATAGAAATACTGGATACAGTGACAGAAGCAAGATGGCTGCACTGTAAGGGCTGAACCAAAGTAAGTCCCTTTTTTTGGTCAGATGGCATGGGAAATAGAAATGTGAGACACGTGACCCAAAAGTTACCTATTAAATAAAAGTCTAAATCTATCAGTAATTAATTCAAGCTTCCTGAATGGTTAGGATTAGGTGTACTGAAAATCCACTCAACTACAGCCCATAAGGCATAATGTATCCAACACTCTAGTCATAGGTGACTCTATAGTCAGGCACACTGATGTTCCACTCGCCAGGCTAAACAAGGAAAAAGTTACTGTCAGCTGCCTGTCAGGTGCCATGATCCGCCACATAACACACGCACTCAGGTAACTCCACAACAAGTACAAATATGACTCTTGTCATTGTCCATGTTGGTGTGAATGACCTGGGACGTACCTCCCTGGACTACATGAAAAGAGACATGGAGGAGCTCTCCGATCTTGTAGCCCAGGCAGATATGACCCTAGCCCCGAGTAGCATCCTGCCATCACCCAGAATTATACCACAGTACAAGGACAAAATGATTGACTAACAATTGTCTAAGCTTCTGGTGTCATTTTAAGGGAATTCAGTATCTGTCTGCCTGGGATGATGACATGATCGACAGACCACGCGCTTTGCCAGAGATGGCCTGCACCTGTCGCCCTTGGGATTCCGGATACTGGCAAAGGCTCTTGCCACCCCTATAGTGCCTTTTTTAGGCAAGGTTCAAATGACAAATTCACAACCGTAACAGGTACAAACAAGCAAAATCAGAGGGTAATGCTACTCAATGCTAGAAGTCTAAACCTCAAAATGCACTCACTTGAGGCACTCCTTAAAATGGAGAACACGGACGTCTGTGCAGTGACAGAGACCTGGTTCAAAGCTCCAGAGAGCACCCCTGCATTACCAGGCTATAATTCATACCACACCTTTCGGCCACCAAACCCGGACCGAAACACTAAAGGTGGAGGCGTGTCCATATTCATTAAGGATATCCACACCCCCAAGCTAGTTGCTCAGCATAATGCATCCGAGATTATCCAAGTTCAACTAACTCTGGGCAAAACTGCAATCCAGACTGTAGCTTGCTACAGACCCCCCCACCATGCCCCAGGATTCCTACTCTTCTTTTCTTAATACACTGGAAAATGTTAAGGCACAACCCAACACTCTAATAATGGGTGATTTCAACTACCCTACCATTAACTGGGAAAACTACTCGGGTACCAACTCTTTTGCTCAACGTTTTCTGGAAATCATCAATTCCAACACCTTGGATCAATTTATACACACCCCCACCAGGGGCAGCAATATCCTAGACCTGGTCATCACCAACATGGGTGGCCAGTGTTCCACACCAGAGGTCAGCTCCTCATTGGTCAGATCCGACCACAAGCTAATCACCCACTCCCCATTAGGGAAACAACTGTAAAGAATTTCTCCAAAGCCAACTTCACGCTTCTTAAGACAGAAGTGGCAAACTTCACGACACCCATGCAGATGGTCAATAAGAGGTACGACTGCTGAATCCTACACAAATGTACTTTATAAGCACTTACACAAGTGCATGGATCATGCTATCCCTAACAGAACCAAGATGCTATCCTCCAAAAAAAGGAAGCAACTCTGGTTGTCTTCTGCCATAAACAAACTCTACAACAGAAGAAAGAAACTGTTGCAAAAAAAGAGTAAAATCCCACGATTGGAGGAACTGCCTGGTCAGCCTCAGTAAGAAGCTGAGATCCCTCATAAAATCCTCCAAAGCTAGTTATGAAAACAAAATTGCCACTGATTCTAAAGACAACCACAAAATATTCTATAGCTATGTCAAGAAATCTCAATGGCAACACTCGGATCTGCTCGGAGTTACAGCACAATGACACTAAATATACAGAACCAACTGATATTGCCAACATCCTGGCAGATAGGTTCAGTGCTAACTTTACCCCCCCCTCTCACCCCCTAAAGGGTCCATCTTTATAACGGAAGAATGCAAAGTTCCTGTAATCATGGCTGCACAGGTAAAAACCTCACTCTCCAAAGCCAAGAACACAGCATCCATGGGACCTGACAACATCCCAGGCTGCCTTCTACATGAACTATAGAATGAACTGGCACCCCACCTAAGTACCATGTGCAATCATAGCCTCACCTCAGGCTTTGTGCCCATTGAATGGCTCACCACGACAGTTATCCCACTCCACAAAGGGGGGGCACAACAGACCCCGGGAACTACCGCCCCATTGGCCTGACGAGCCTAGTCAGCAAGGCCATGGAACGTATCATCGTGGAACTCAAACAAAGACATTGGAGATCTCCAAACTCTGGACCCACCACAGTTTGGGTTTGTAAAAGGCAGATCATGTCTCCTAAACCTGACAGACATCTTTGAAGTAGTCACCAAAGCCATAGATGAGGGTAAGGTGGCTCACACAGCCTAACTATATCTCGCCAAGGCATTCAACACCACCCCCCACTCTGGAATTATAGATAAACTCACTAAAATAGGTATAAATCCCTATGTCACAAGATGGGTTGCCAACTGGCTTACTGACAGACCCACACTGTGAAAGTAGCAGACTCCAAATCAGACTTCAGACCAGTGACAAGTGGAGTACCACAGGGTTCAAGTCCTGGGTCCTCTCCTGTTTGGTATCTACTTCTCTGAAGTACAGGCTAACACAGAAGGTCGCTGGCTAACTAAATTTGCAGATGACTGTAAACTAGGAGCCATAATGAAAAACTCCTAACGATGTGGACATCCTACAAAAGGGCCTCACTGAGACAGGTGCCTGGTGTCAAAGACATGGTCTCAAGCTCAATGCCAAAAAGTGCATTGTCATCCCCTTTGGTAAAAACTCTGTACCCATGAACTACCACATAGGCGGTAGTCTACTTAACACCGAAAGTGTGATAAGAGACCTTGGGACACAGGTGGACAGTAGTCTCTCCTTTGATAATCACATCACCACAGTGGTCGGGAAATCTTTCTATGTGGTACACCTCATCGCAAAAGGTTTCTCATCCAGAAAAAAAGAGGTCATTGTTCCCCCTCTACTCATCACTCATTAGACCCATTATAGAGTACAATGCCCCTTTTGGTATATACCTCACAAGACATCTACAACAACTGGAAAGGTCGCAAAAATACCTCACAAAGAGGATTACTGGCCTCAAACAGATGCCTTACACAGACAGTCTATAAAAACTCCAGCTTTACTCCATCACATATCTCCTACTCAGAGGCGATCTCTACCTAACATACAAAACTATGTCAAACCCAGAGCTGTTGGACATGCTCCACTTAAAGAAATCCCAATCCCTCCGAGCTACACGCTCTAGGGACCTAAACCTTGTCACCACAATAAACAGAACATGCTGGAGGGATGGATTCCTGTCCCAGAAACTTCTCATACTCTGGAACAGACTACCTATCTATATCAAACAAAGCTCCTCATTAACACTCTTCAAGAAAAATCTTGATGATTGGATGGGTAATAGGAAATTCGCCCCGGGGATCACGTCTGTGGTTCTGCTTGACAGGGGCACAGAAAAATAATTTTCTTGGGTGGCGAAAGCCAGGGTACCTTTTTGGCTAGGCTTGTACAGGCCCTAGGGCCAATAGCCTAGTACCTACCTATGAACCTATGAATGGGTAAATTGATAATGGCTGAGGTTAGAGAAACTCTCAAAGCTTGGTAGGAAATTTAAAGTCTTAGCTCCAGGGTTTAACTAGGCATTCTTGGCACGCTGGCTTGTACAAAGTCAAAGAATGCTACCTAACAAACAGAAAATGTCGCAACTACTTTGTTCATATGTGTAATGTCAGTGATATTTTGTGACAGAGTTTCAGAGTTACAGTAGTAGAGAAAGCACTGGATGTGGAAACTAGTCAACAAAGAGGATAAGTTTAAGTGATACCTTAGGGAAATCAGAGGCACGTAGGGTTCTGGGATGGGATGGGATGGGAGTTTCATTTTCTAAGTGGTGGACAAGGTCTTTTCAGGCTTGTTGGCTGTTGGTGAAGCACCCTCCAAGAGGAAAAAACGCTGAGAGAAGAAGGGAGCCACTTTTGAGATTTTAAGTATTTTTTCTCTGTTTATTTGCTAAGTTTTTCTGCATAGCTGCCTAGCTTGAGCATTTTCTGGCTTGTTAAACTTGATTTCTGTATTAGTAGCTGTATTTAGAGCACAACCAAAAGCTGTTTGCTGAATTTCCTGTTTGCACTTAATTTTAAATCGTTTTTTTCTTAAAACTTGCATATTTTCTGTCCTTGACCTAGCACTCTTGTGTGGGGTCATTTACTGCACTGTTATAACTTGATATTACTTGTGAACCTCTGCTATCTCTGTAAAAACAAAACAAAAAAAAATCTTGCTTTTTCCCACTTTTCTGAGAGTTAAAAAGTTCAGTTACAGGCTTGCTGTTCCTGAACTGTTTGAAAGTTTCTGTGAGGCCATTTTGCTTGGGCTGAAGGAGGGTCTCTGTGTTTATCAGTGGGAGTGACTAACATTGAGCAGCTTCCTGCCCCGGAGAGGTGGTTACTGACTTGAAACTGTAGTTTTATTGGCCACTAGAGTCATTTCCATAACTCCTTCATCTTCCTCTCTTAAAACCTAGTTGCCTCGTGGTTTGAGCGTCTTTTCAGGCTTGTTGGCTGTTGGTGAAGCACCCTCCAAGAGGAAAAACGCTGAGAGAAGAAGGAGCCACTTTTGAGATTTTAAGTATTTTTCTCTGTTTATTTGCTAAGTTTTTCTGCATAGCTGCCTAGCTTGAGCATTTTCTGGCTTGTTAAACTTGATTTCTGTATTAGTAGCTGTATTTAGAGCACAACCAAAAGCTGTTTGCTGAATTTCCTGTTTGCACTTAATTTTAAATCGTTTTTTCTTAAAACTTGCATATTTTCTGTCCTTGACCTAGCACTCTTGTGTGGGGTCATTTACTGCACTGTTATAACTTGATATTACTTGTGAACCTCTGCTATCTCTGTAAAAAACAAAAACAAAAAAAAATCTTGCTTTTTCCCACTTTTCTGAGAGTTAAAAAAGTTCAGTTACAGGCTTGCTGTTCCTGAACTGTTTGAAAGTTTCTGTGAGGCCATTTTGCTTGGGCTGAAGGAGGGTCTCTGTGTTTATCAGTGGGAGTGACTAACATTGAGCAGCTTCCCTGCCCCGGAGAGGTGGTTACTGACTTGAAACTGTAGTTTTATTGGCCACTAGGGGTCATTTCCATAACTCCTTCATCTTCCTCTCTTAAAACCTAGTTGCCTCGTGGTTTGAGCGTCTTTTCAGGCTTGTTGGCTGTTGGTGAAGCACCCTCCAAGAGGAAAAACGCTGAGAGAAGAAGGAGCCACTTTTGAGATTTTAAGTATTTTTCTCTGTTTATTTGCTAAGTTTTTCTGCATAGCTGCCTAGCTTGAGCATTTTCTGGCTTGTTAAACTTGATTTCTGTATTAGTAGCTGTATTTAGAGCACAACCAAAAGCTGTTTGCTGAATTTCCTGTTTGCACTTAATTTTAAATCGTTTTTCTTAAAACTTGCATATTTTCTGTCCTTGACCTAGCACTCTTGTGTGGGGTCATTTACTGCACTGTTATAACTTGATATTACTTGTGAACCTCTGCTATCTCTGTAAAAACAAAACAAAAAAAAAAATCTTGCTTTTTCCCACTTTTCTGAGAGTTAAAAAGTTCAGTTACAGGCTTGCTGTTCCTGAACTGTTTGAAAGTTTCTGTGAGGCCATTTTGCTTGGGCTGAAGGAGGGTCTCTGTGTTTATCAGTGGGAGTGACTAACATTGAGCAGCTTCCCTGCCCCGGAGAGGTGGTTACTGACTTGAAACTGTAGTTTTATTGGCCACTAGGGTCATTTCCATAACTCCTTCATCTTCCTCTCTTAAAACCTAGTTGCCTCGTGGTTTGAGCGTCTTTTCAGGCTTGTTGGCTGTTGGTGAAGCACCCTCCAAGAGGAAAACGCTGAGAGAAGAAGGAGCCACTTTGAGATTAAGTATTTTTCTCTGTTTATTTGCTAAGTTTTTCTGCATAGCTGCCTAGCTTGAGCATTTTCTGGCTTGTTAAACTTGATTTCTGTATTAGTAGCTGTATTTAGAGCACAACCAAAAGCTGTTTGCTGAATTTCCTGTTTGCACTTAATTTTAAATCGTTTTTCTTAAAACTTGCATATTTTCTGTCCTTGACCTAGCACTCTTGTGTGGGGTCATTTACTGCACTGTTATAACTTGATATTACTTGTGAACCTCTGCTATCTCTGTAAAAACAAAACAAAAAAAAATCTTGCTTTTTCCCACTTTTCTGAGAGTTGAAAAAGTTCAGTTACAGGCTTGCTGTTCCTGAACTGTTTGAAAGTTTCTGTGAGGCCATTTTTGCTTGGGCTGAAGGAGGGTCTCTGTGTTTATCAGTGGGAGTGACTAACATTGAGCAGCTTCCCTGCCCCGGAGAGGTGGTTACTGACTTGAAACTGTAGTTTTATTGGCCACTAAGGGTCATTTCCATAACTCCTTCATCTTCCTCTCTTAAAACCTAGTTGCCTCGTGGTTTGAGCGTCTTTTCAGGCTTGTTGGCTGTTGGTGAAGCACCCTCCAAGAGGAAAAACGCTGAGAGAAGAAGGAGCCACTTTTGAGATTTTAAGTATTTTTTCTCTGTTTATTTGCTAAGTTTTTCTGCATAGCTGCCTAGCTTGAGCATTTTCTGGCTTGTTAAACTTGATTTCTGTATTAGTAGCTGTATTTAGAGCACAACCAAAAGCTGTTTGCTGAATTTCCTGTTTGCACTTAATTTTAAATCGTTTTTCTTAAAACTTGCATATTTTCTGTCCTTGACCTAGCACTCTTGTGTGGGGTCATTTACTGCACTGTTATAACTTGATATTACTTGTGAACCTCTGCTATCTCTGTAAAAACAAAAACAAAAAAAATCTTGCTCTTTTCCCACCTTTCTGAGAGTTAACAAAGCTTAGTTACAGGCTTGCTGTTCCTGACCTGCGTGAAACTTTCTGTGAGGCCATTTTGCTTGGGCTGAAGGAGGGTCTCTGTGTTTATCAGTGGGAGTGACTAACATTGAGCAGCTTCCCTGCCCCCGGAGAGGTGGTTACTGACTTGAAACTGTAGTTTTATTGGCCACTAGGGTCATTTCCATAACTCCTTCATCTTCCTCTCTTAAAACCTAGTTGCCTCGTGGTTTGAGCGTCTTTTCAGGCTTGTTGGCTGTTGGTGAAGCACCCTCCAAGAGGAAAAACGCTGAGAGAAGAAGGAGCCACTTTTGAGATTTTAAGTATTTTTCTCTGTTTATTTGCTAAGTTTTTCTGCATAGCTGCCTAGCTTGAGCATTTTCTGGCTTGTTAAACTTGATTTCTGTATTAGTAGCTGTATTTAGAGCACAACCAAAAGCTGTTTGCTGAATTTCCTGTTTGCACTTAATTTTAAATCGTTTTTCTTAAAACTTGCATATTTTCTGTCCTTGACCTAGCACTCTTGTGTGGGGTCATTTACTGCACTGTTATAACTTGATATTACTTGTGAACCTCTGCTATCTCTGTAAAAACAAAAACAAAAAAAAATCTTGCTTTTTCCCACTTTTCTGAGAGTTAAAAAGTTCAGTTACAGGCTTGCTGTTCCTGAACTGTTTGAAAGTTTCTGTGAGGCCATTTTGCTTGGGCTGAAGGAGGGTCTCTGTGTTTATCAGTGGGAGTGACTAACATTGAGCAGCTTCCCTGCCCCGGAGAGGTGGTTACTGACTTGAAACTGTAGTTTTATTGGCCACTAGGGGTCATTTCCATAACTCCTTCATTTGTCCTCGGAGGAGTGGTTTAGGGCAGTGACTTGTGGTTTGTTGGCCAATTTGGGTCATTTCCTGTCTTTTCCATCCCCCTGCTATAAAGCACGCTTTAGCGCGATTTAGCGGGGAGTTGCTACTGTTGCACACTAGGGCAGCGCCGGTTAAGCAGGTTTAAACTATTCGGGCTACCTAAAGTCCACTCTTCAAATTTTCCCTTAAAACTACTTCCTCGAACTATACTACTGATCTAATCAGCGTATCCTATAATTAAAAGATCATCTCTACTTGACTCCAAGTAGACTATTCTCTATCTGTTAAACGTAGCACTTGCTCCTACAGTACTTATTACCTTGATACGGCACTCTTGTCATAGATAGTACCCCAAAAAGGCAACCCCCCATTTCTCGGTCACCCACGTCCCCGGAATCTTTTAAGTTTTTGTCTATTCCTTCTAGCATGTCGAGGGATCAGTTGCTAGTGTCCTCTCCTGCTCAGCTGGTGAACCTGGGAATATTGAGGCAATGTTACAATTGCCTCATGTACACTGAACAACCCTCTCCTCCTCCCACAAAACACAAATACATGCGAGAGATGCAACTACACGGCCAAACTGGAGGCTGAGCTCTCTCAACATAGGACTGGCAAGACCAGTCAGGAGGAGAAGGTTACCACACACACTATAGACCCAGTCTCACATATTACCATTACAACCTCAAATCATACACATAAACACACAAAGACATACTCGGAGGCTCTGATCAAAAATCTACCAAAACAGCAGAGGCCACCAAAGCAGACACCCAAACAACCACCACCTCAGAACACAACACCTGCAACACATAGACCTCACAGTCAGAGTGTCAAACAGTCACAGCCCTTAAGGCCAAACACAATGCCAGACACACTAGTCATTGGTGACTCCATAGTCAGACACACTGACGTCCGCTCACCAGACTGAGTAAGGAGAAGGTCACAGTAAGCTGCCTGTCGGGCGCTAGAATCCGCCACATAACGCAAGCACTCAGGTCTCTCAACAGCAGGTACAAATATGATTCAGTCATTGTCCACGCTGGTGTAAGCGACCTGAGACGCACCTCCTTGGACTACATGAAAAGAGACATTGAGGAGCTCTCTGATTATGTAGCCCAGACAGGTATGACCCTGACCTTGAGCAGTATCCTACCTTCACCAAGAATGATGCCACAATACAGAGATAAGATGATCAGCTTTAACAATTGGCTTAAACACTGGTGTCATTCAAAGGGGATCCAGTGTCTGTCTGCCTGGGATGACATGCTGGACAAGCCACGCTGCTTCCAAGGGACGGCTTGCACCTGTCACCCTGGGATTCCGGATATTGGCAAAGGCTCTTGCCACCCCATAGTGCCTTTTTAGGCAAGGCTCAAATTCTAAACCTACCACCCTAGAACACAAAAAGGAAAAAACTAAGGGTAATGCTGCTCAATGCCAGAAGTCTAAATCTCAAAATGCACGCACTCGAGGCCCTTCTCAGTATGGAGAACATCGATGTCTGTGCTGTGACAGAAACCTGGTTCAAGGCTCGAGAGCACCCGGCGCTATCAGGTTTTACCTCATATCATGCGTTCCGCCCCAAAATCTGGACAATACCAAGAAAGGAGGGGGTATCCATATTCATCAAGGACACCCACACCTCAAGACTGGTGGCAACGCACGATGCATCGGAGACCATCCAGGTGCAATTAACCATAGGCAAGACTGCTCTGCAAATTGTAGCATGTTACAGGCCACCCTCACAAACTCAGGAACCTCACATGGCCTTCCTGAAAACACTAGAGGGGATAGAGGTATCACCAAACACCATCATACTAGGTGACTTCAATTACCCTAATATAGACTGGGAACACTACTCAAGCCCAAACACCCTAGCCCAAAAGTTCCTGGAATTCATAAACTCAAATGCCATGGAACAACTAGTCACCATCCCCACAAGAGGAGATAACATACTTGATCTCATCATCACGAACATGGGAGCACAATGTTCAACACGGAGGTGAACGCCTCACTGGTGAGATCAGACCACAAACTAATCACGCTGGAGGTCCTGATCCCACGCCCACCTGAAATAATAAAGACCACAGTAAAGAACTTCTCAAAAGCCGACTTCACACTTCTAAAGACTAGTGTGGTCTCCTTTAAGGCCCCGAGCGGCGGAAAACAGTACTCAAGCCGCTGAATCACTTACAAATGCCTTCTACCAGCACCTGCAGGACTGCATGGATAAGGCAATCCCAAGCAAAACAAAGACTCTTTGTACCAAAGGCAAGCATCCAGTCTGGTGGACCCCAGCCATAAACAAACTCTACAACAAAAGGAGGAAGCTACTACAAGATAGAGCAAAATCCTTAAAAGGTAAGACACCCTTGATCACTATAAGTAAAAACTAAGAGCTCTCATAAAATCATCCAAAGCAAATTTCGAGAAAAATAGCTAAAGACTCAAAAGACAATCATAAGGCCTTCTTTAGCTATGTTAGAAACCTGGGAGGAAACTCCCAGATATGCTCAGAGCTAGTTCAAAATGATGTGAAGATTACTGATCCTACAGACATTGCCAACATACTGGCTGACAGGTTCAGTGCAAACTTCTCCCCTCCCCAAAGGAGAGATATCTATACCAAGCGATTGCAGCCCCCAAACATCTCCAGCGCCCAAGTGAGAACTGCTCTCTCCAAAGCAAAAACACAGCATCCATGGGACCTGATGGTGTCCCCGGCTGTGTGCTCCATGAACTCAATGAGGAATTAAACCCACAGCTAGGACAGCTGTTTAATCAAAGTCTTACCTCTGGATACGTGCCAGGAGTGGCGCACTGCAACTGTGGTACCACTTCACAAAGGCGGTGCCTCCACCGACCCTGGAAATTACCGCCCATTAGCTTGACAAGCCTTATCTGCAAAGCCATGGAGAGGATCATAATGGACCTCATAAATAAAGACATAGGGAATTTGCAGACTTTGGATCCAACCCAGTTTGGCTTTGTCAAAGGCAGATCATGCCTTTTAAACTTGGTTGACTTTTTGAAACAGTCACCAAAGCCATTGATGAGGGAAAGGCAGTCCATACAGCCTACCTCGATCTGGCTAAGGCCTTCGATACAATACCCCATTCGGGTATCATTGAAAAACTCATCAGCTTAAATGTCAACCCATACATCACAAGATGGGTTGCAAACTGGCTGAGTGACAGAACCCACAGGGTCAGAGCTGCTGGCGCCATGTCAGACTCAAAGCCTGTCACAAGTGGTGTCCCACAGGGCTCAGTCCTGGGCCCACTCTTGTTTGGCATCTACTTTTCAGTACAAGCAAACACAGGAGGGTTATGGCTGACAAAGTTTGCAGATGACTGCAAACTGGGCCATAGTAGAAAACACATCTGACACAGATATCCTTCAGAAGGGTCTCACAGAAGCGGATAACTGGTGCCAGAGCCACGGCCTAAAGTTAAATGCCAAAAATGCATAGTCATACCCTTCGGGAAAAACAAGGTTACCCCTAGCTACCAAATAGGTGGCAATCCACTGAGCACAGAAGAAGTTATCAGGGACCTGGGGACCCAGGTTGATAGTAGTCTGTCATTCGACACCCATGTAGCTAAAGTAGTTAGGAAGACCTTCTACATTGCCCACCTTATCATGAAGGGATTCTCATCTAGATCAAGGGAGGTCATAGTCTCCCTTTACTCATCACTCATCAGACCAATGATTGAGTACAATGCCCCATTCGGAATGTATCTGACCCGACACTTGCAGCAGCTGGAGAGGCCACAAAAGTTCCTCACCAAAAGGATAAAGGGTCTCAAAAATCTGTCCTATGCTGCCCGACTGAAAGAACTCCAGCTCTATTCAGTCGCCACCGCTTGCTCAGAGGTGACCTTTGCCTAACATACAAGGCCATGTCAAACCCAGATTTGATGAATATGCTTCACCTCCAAAAATCTAGATCCATCAGAGCCACAAGGGCGGGAGACTTAAACCTTGACACGGCTATTAATAGGGCGTGCTGGAGGCATAGATTCATCACCCAAAGACTCCCTATGCTGTGGAACAAAATCCCGGTACATGTGAGGCAGAGCACCTCGCTGGCCTTGTTCAAGAGAAATCTTGACCAATGGATGGGAGATCGCAGATATACCCCAGGGATTACCTCAGTGTCACTGCTCGACAGAGGCACAGAAAAATAATGGGTATAGTTCCCCATACTAAAGGGGTGGCCTAAGCCACAAAACGATGGGCTAGGCTTGTAAATGCCCTCGGGCAGATAGCCTAGTATGAACCTATGAACCTATGTAACAACTTCTAAAGAAGAGTAGCTGAGCCTCCAGAATAATAGGTCAAATGTTGGCATTGGACAGAGAAGTGCAATATCATCGGCCTTTGGAAGAAGCACAAAGGTAATGATGTGCTCTAGTTAACTTTAAGGAGATCTGTGGAATCATCCGAGATTGTCGCTAAGGTGTAGTTTAAAAATGGTAGTATGGTGGATTTAATTAACAGCTTTTTTGGTATCTTTAAGAAGCTACTGCTGAAATTTTGTAAGAGGATTAGATTTAATACAAATATTGACTCTATGCTGCAGAGTGATAAAGATATGAATGCAATCCAGATGACCTGGGTTTGATTAATGGTCTGAGTGCTGGCACAGTTTATGATGGGAAGGTAGAAGTGATGCAGCACAACCTACTATGTGAATGACACCTATATGCAGCTATCAGCAAATGGGAATGAAATACCTACACCTAGTAAAGTACCTTGTACTATGTCTAGTGCACATACCACAGGAATGGAACTGTGGGAGATCGCAGGCCAAGGAAAAAATCAGCCATCACCTTTGGCTGCCTGGAAGATGTCTTCTCTTTTGGGTAGTTCTTGTAATGAAACTGGTTCCACTAGAGTGCAGAACCAGTAAGCAAATCTCAGGTAGAGACAGAGGATCCCCTCTACCAGTGTGATGCGAGGAGCAACTGAATGAGTGACAGCCAGTGAAGGAAGGTGCTGACAGTTGGTAGGCAAGGATGAGAAAAAGAACCAGGAAAACCATTTAGAACCGGTCCTTGGAGAAGAGATCAAAGCACTGGTTATCTGCCCAGAAAGCCAGGTGACAAACATCCAGGATACAGTTGCTGGATGTTAATGTTCTAGTCTCGATAGTGACAAAAAACAAGAATAGTATGCGGCCAAGGACAGCCTTGCAGAACCCCAGTACAAGCATGGGGGGGGGGTCAAAAACACTATGTCACAGTTATGAAAATAACCACTGGAAACCATCCAGACTAGTTTCACTGAGTAAATATTGTGTTAAGGTTTCAAACAGTTTATTGCAAGATCCAGAATCAAAAGCCTTAGTCAGGCCAATGAAAACTGCCCCCTGAAGGTTACCTAGGTTAAATGTTGCTTAAGATGCTATAACTAATTGATGCAGTACTTTGTCATATTGATGTAGCGTCTGACATATTACTCCTGGAGATCATTTTTTGTAATTCTGTTTTGTCTCTGAAATTTCTATTCCATAGCCATAAAAGAACAGTGTGCAAATACATCTGAATCTTGCCATGGCCTGGTCTGTCCTCTCACACAATAATGAAATAAATTGGGACGTGTATCTGGGTCGAATATTCCTCGTCTAATGCAACTGCAAAAAAATGTACAAGGTAATGCATTCTGGTTGGGGAATCCAGAAAAAAAATGTATACTTAAGATGTATGGCCTTATAATGGGCAAAGCAGGAGAAACAATATTGGGGGGGATCAGAACTGCCTTAAACTATATACCCACTAATTAAAAACATGATTTCTTACAACACAGAAACTATTTAAATCATTGCAATTAGCTGATGCTTTTGCCCTTATACAACCGTTACACCTAAATCCTAATTTACTAATAAATAATAAACCAGTAAATCTAACAAACTGAAGAAATTATAAATGCACAATGCACCAAGGTAACACACAATAGCGTTTAATAAACAAAGAAAAAACAAATGGTGAGCGCTTTCGCAACTGTCGTTGCTTCAGACAAAACAAAAATGCAGCTCAATGCTTAAATAGATGCAGATGAAATCAATTGTCACATCAATTGTAATAAGTTAATAGTGGCATACTTTAAATGAGCAAGCACAAGGCATTCACCTCTGATACTAAAAATACAATAAAAGGCTAAAAACAGCATAAAGGGAGAAATGCACTATGAAATACAATAAAAATATGTTAAAAACACGATGTATAGATATCTAAAATATGCATATGTATGAATTCTTCATATAAGCAGCATCAATGGTTCGTGTTTAAGGCGTCTTGCCTTTAAGAATGGGATTAGAGAGGTGGT
Organism: Protopterus annectens; assembly: GCF_019279795.1. Lineage (NCBI taxonomy): Eukaryota > Metazoa > Chordata > Ceratodontiformes > Protopteridae > Protopterus > Protopterus annectens. The sequence goes on along the minus strand of NC_056746.1, from coordinate 272,416,402 downwards.
GCCATTAAGACCAGGATACCTTTCAGCATTCAATTTCAATATCCACTTTTGTTCATAACTTTCTGTAGTGTTTTATATATCTCCACCCCTGGGATTTCTATATATATGTTGCAAGACAAAAAAATTAAAGGAGTGAGAATGGTCAGTGGACATGGAAAACAAAACAAACAGTTGATTAGATTTTCTAAAGGGCCATGTTCTAGCCAAACAGAAATTCAATTGCCTATAAACATCAAGGCAATGCACAAAAGTTGGAGGAAAAGACTGGCAAATGAACAGACTGATTCAAATTATTTTCTGATACCACCTTAGGCAAGAAGGAAGGATCCGATCTGAGGAATAATCTGCCTTGGTAAAAAGTTAGATAAGGAGGAACAGCAGAAAGAGCTTGTAACTCTGAAACATGCTTGGAAGAAGAAATGGCCACCAAAAACTAAGTCTTCCATGCTAACAACTTAAGATCAATGAGAGGGGAAGGCTCAAAGGGAAGTAAAGCCAGCATCTGAAGCATAAACAGCATGTCCCAGGGCAGAACTGGGTCTCACACCAGGAGACCCAGTAGCAAAGTCCCTTTAAGGAAAGCCTTAGAGATCTTCAGGGCAGCCAACGGCATACAGTGTCTACTGGTGTGGAAATTAGAAACAGCAACCAACTGCACTTTAATCGTGGAGCAGCTAGACCCAAACTTAAACAGATCTGCCATAAAATCTAGGACTACCTCCAGTGGTATTGAAAAGGGATCCAGACCCTGAAAATAGCCCGCATGGAAAAACATTTCCACTTACTAGCATACGATTTATGAGTAAATGACTTCTGGAAGATGTAAGGATGTGGACCACACTGTCTGAAAGCTCGAGCTTCCTGGCCATCAAGGGAATTGGAGAAATCAGATCCAGGACCCAAGAAGGGTACCTCAGTAGAGATCAGAGAAAGAGGAAACACATGACGAGGCTAAAAGGGAGCAATAAGGATTACATCTACTCTGCAATGGGCCACTTTCTGAAGAAATTTTATCATCAACAGGGTCAGAGGGTAAGCATACAGAAGACCCTGGGACCACTCATACGGGAGAGTGTTCCTGGGTGACCCTGAGGAGGAACTAAGGCATAACAGCTGTTGCAATCAGTGTTGAACATGAAACAAAACAGGTTGCAACACAGACTGCTTCAGTGCTAAAAAATCCAAGCAACGGTCAGATTCAGGGACCAGTCATGAGGAAGAGGAATGTTCCTGCTCAAACTGTCCACTAATAAGTTGGATTTCCCCGCAATGTGAGCTGCAATCAGAAACTGCCCACTACCAGACCCTTATGTTCCGATATCGTACTATAAACATGTTCAGACCCTTATGTTCAGATATCATACTATAAACATGTTGTCCATCTGGATGGAAATCACATCCTGGGAGAGAATGTCCTGAAAAGCCTGCAACACAAGGAGGATTGCCCTCATCTCCAAGACACTGATGTGAAGGTTAGCCTCAGTCACAGTCCAGGTCCCCTGGACTGTCTTTATCTTTGAAATGCCCCCAATCCCCACTCCAGCATGAGGTGTCTGTCATGACCACAGGCTGAAGAGGGAGGAGAACAAACGGTTACCTGATGCACACCATGGGAGACTCCAACCATCAACTGATTTGATCTTGACAAGCTCAAGTCAGGAAAAATGGAAAATCCACTGGATGTGTTAATACCAGGGTCCACTGTAGCATCCTCATGCGGATACCTGGTCAAGGGAACTAAGAAAATGGTAAATGTCATGTGGCCCAAAGGTCTGAGGACAAGATATGCTGGAAGCTTTCTGTATACTAATAAAAAACTTACCAGATCCTGCAGGTTTGAGATTCTGGACTGTGGAAGCTTGGCAATCTGGGAGACTGTGTCCAAATGGCATTCTGTAAATTCCAAAGCTTGAACCAGATGAAGACTGGCATTTTGGAAATTGAATGTGACCTTAAGGAATTGCAAACCTGGACTAAGGTGTCCCTGGCCCTGAACAGGGATGCTCTTGAGAGGGTAGTTAGGAGCAAATCATTCAGGTATGGAAAGACCTGGAACCTCTGCAACCTAAGTGAGTCTGCTACCAACCCCATAACACTTGATAAATACCAGGAGGCTGGTGGTGACACCAAACGGCAGCCCTCTGAAATGGCAATGATTGGTCCCCAGATGGAAGTGCAGGAATTTTCTAGACTGCTTCGCAATCTTTATATGATGGTAGGAATCCTTAATATCTGCCATGCACATCTAGTCATCATTCCTCAGCGGAGGTTAAGATGGACTGCACCATGACCATCCAGCACTTGGTCTGCTTTACAATCCAATTCAATTTGCTCAAATCCAAAATTAGCCTGAGGATCTTGTTCTTTTTTGGAACCAAAAAGAACCTCAAGTAGACCCCAGATCCTCACTGGTCTGGTGGGACCTCTTGGATGACTCGACTTGCTAGCAGCTTCTGAGTTTAAATGGCTGCTGCTCCTCTTCGACAGGGTGGAACATTTGGAAGTCTTCTGGGAATCAGACTAAGAACTTCTAAAAATGGAATGGAGTAGCTTTCTAGATTTTACTTTTAACACCCATATGTTTGAAGTGATGGCCAACCAAGGTTTCGGATGTAGAGCCAATTGACCCCCAACTGCCTCCAGAGTAGGACAGCTGGGCAACCCCTCAGGGTCACTGAAAGGACCTCCTGGAGAAAACGCTATGGAAATCCTAGTTCTGCAGATCACCCATGCTGCAAGGGTGGCATCCATTGTGGTTATCCCACATTCCATGGGGGAACCCTCAGAAGGAGCTTCTTGAAAGGACTGCTGGGATTTCCTGAAGAGACATTTCCACTCTTAGTTGTGAGAGGAACTTTGAAGGGTAGCAAAATGAACTACAGCTGTAGACAGTGTCTTTCTGCCTTGCTCATGCCTGGTCAAAGTGTCTTTAACCTTCAGCCCAAGCAGAGACAAGCTATGAAAAGGGGCATTAAAAAGGATGCCTTAAAGTAGTCTACAAAACCACACAATCTCCTCCAGGCATAGTGATGCATAGTGATGCTGTTGCCAGCCAGCCAGAATGTATTATCAGCTGTGTTGGAAAAGCAGGTGCATGAATACATTGGAAATAGATTGAAGAGTGGACAGTTGAGTCTCCAAAACCTTCTGAACTTCGGGAGACTGATGTGTCTTTACAGATGTTGACACTTCTGATACAATGTCCCACTGAACCCTGCTCAAGTAAGACAAATAACTTTATGCCTTTAATGCAAAGGTGGCAGCAGCATAAGCATGCTTCTATAAGAGGTCGAATACCCAGAGCATGCTAATCTGCAGGTGAACCAAGGAGCTCACCTTGAAAATGTCCTTTTTGATGGTGACCACAACAATGACAGCATCTACAGTTAGAATCTTACTCCAATAAAGCCCTTCCTTGTTGGAAGTGAGAATCCTGTTGGGCATCTTGGGGATAGGTTTCACCATACTGGGTTTCTTCCACACCCTTCAAGTACATCTGGAGAGGAACCACCCAGAATAGGAATAGGCCCACCCCGAAGGACTCCAATACCACCAACTCCTCAGGAGAAGGGGCTTTTGCAGTCCAACTCCCTCACTAGCTAAGCAAATCTGAAAGATCACCAAAGGTGGCATCTTGATGGGGAGATTTGGGGGACCCTTCTCCTACCTCATGGTTAGCGTTTTAAGTGAGGGAGTGCTTTCTCTTATACTGCTTCTTCCCATAGACTTCCCAACCCGGAGAACCAAGAAGGAAAATGGAAGAGGCTAGGGGCCCTACTGGGAGAGCACTTTGGAGATCAACTGTAGAAGGCTGTTCAGAAGCCAGTTGAGGAGCAGTCACACATGTGAAAGGAGGGAGACACCAGTCATACTATACCATTCCCTCTCCTGACAGGAGACCATCCTCTCCACAATGTTGAATGCAGCGATGGAAGCAGTCTGACCTGACCCAGAGGCCCTAGGTTCCAAATACCCCAAAGACATATTGGAATCCAGAGCTGTCCCAATCTGATCCAATGCCAAGACTGAGCTATCAAAGGCAGAAACTCCAAGTGGGAGGGACAACCCTGAAATGGGAACTGTCGAACTCAATCCTCAGACTCCTGCCTCGACTTGTCAGACCCAGGGTTTGCCCAGCTCCAGCACAGCCGCAGTTGTGGAAACAAAGGTTGGACTGAAGTCAATATTGATCAGGCCCTTCAGCTCCAGTCCAAACAATGGAAGATGACCAGCTCCGAAGACTTAAAATCTGAAAGACCCAGGGGAGGAAACCAAGAAACAGAAGCAGAGACATCAGGATGAAGGCCTGGAGACAAAGGGATATGGCCTTATTCCATCTGTGCCTGTAAAAAGTACCACATCAACTGCTCCAAATCAGATACCTTAACAATTCCCACCGATTGGGATGATCTAATTGGCCACTGACAGAATATTGTATGACAGCTAACAAGGCATTGGTCCAAGCTGGGGAAGCATGGATTCAAAGAGGCAAAGGGGAAGATTTGGGAGAGAACTCCCACAGTGTCAAAGGTGAAAAGGGAAGAAAGCCCATCCCAAAGGACCCCCCCTAGTCAAGAAAGGGCTTGAACACTGATGGTTTTGGAAGGTGCCTTTCCAGAGACAGAAGTTGAAAGAAAATGACTGTGAGGTAAAGAAGTCAAAGAAGATTGGCTCGGAGGCAGCAGAACTGAGAGAGATCAGCTCTGACACCCCAACACTGAAGGCAACTGACTCCAAGGCTGATGATGGAGCCATGGCCACTGGGGGATCCGAAGGCCTTGGGACTTTCAAATTCTATTGGTCAGAAGCAGGAGAAGCAGCAGAAGCTGACCATTTATGGTCTGTCTTAGAAGGTTTCGGATTCTTAGCATGCTTGTGACCCACCTTATCATCTTTGCTGGAGGAGGCTAGGGAAGAAGACCCTTAACGATGAGCTTGACCCTCCTCTCTCTGACTGCCTGAGAGCCAAAACTCTCACAAATTGCACAAGAGAATTCCAGATTAGTCGCGCCAAGACGGTAAACACAGTGGTCATGGCCATCCTGGGAGGGAAGCTTATTTTATTTTACATTTGTCAACCGGGTTAGTCCAGCTGAGCATTTAGCTTGCTTTCAGTGCAGACCCAAAGAGAAAAGCTCCGCAGTCAGTATTTACATTTTACTTAACAGTCAGTAAGACAATTATGACTTCAAGACACATTTTTTAAAACCTTTCTCTATACCACAACGCAAACATACACACACACACACACACACACAAAACTACTATCAAGAGAATCCCCAAAAGGTGGGAAAACCGCTACCTAACTAACAAGCAGCTAACAGCTTTACACTATAAACTGCAAACCTATCAATAACAACAAACACACGCTACACTAATTGCACCAGAAAAAAACAGGTAGAGGAGCAAAAACCCTGTCAAAAAAAGTTACAGAAAGGAGTAAATGACTAAACTGCTGTCCAGAATGGCAGCAAGCTAGATCTGGGGCATTTCTAGTAAAGTGGGGGTCATGGGTAGCGGAGGCAGATCTTGCTTAGTTGAAGTCTTGGGAATCAGCTGACAATGGATCAGAGTCTGATCCGATTACCCACAGGTTGAAACCTAACATAAAAGACAATATCAAATCAATTATTTAATTATCAATCTATTAAATTAACAATTTGGAACAAACTTTTTTTTTTGCAAAATTGTTAATTTAGTAAGTTGGCAATTAAATAATTGTTTCACAAGCAGTTAATCACGCTAATCCATCCTAATTAGACCTGGCTCCCAAAATAATGTACCTGCTTCCTGCTGGCATATTAACATTATTGCAATAAATAAGGCATGAATAGTTTACACTTCTGTGTTCAGAAGATTTTTAAATATTAACTTTCTGAAAACTTTCTTGAAACAAACTTTTATTTTTATATAAGCGAGTGTCTGCATGCACAAGAAAACATGCAAGCACTTTCTGGTGTAAAAATAAAAGTTTGTTTTGTCACTTTAAACATGCTCTTTAAGTTACTGAAAATGTAAACTAAATACACAAAGCTGAACAAATATAATTTCAGAGACTTTGTCAAGTAACTGGAATCGTGTAAGAAGGATGGGTTGGAATACAATAACCCGTACACACTAACAATTTACAAATATAGTAACTAAAATATGCTGTAAATAAAAGATTAATTCACAGTGATGACAATAAATCTTTATTACATACTTCTGTACATTACTGCAGTTAACATATTTATTTACCCGCTAAAAACAAATGGCTCTTGAAACATTAAAATCAGTCAACATCCATGAAAAAGGGAGACAATAAGAAAGGAAGGAAACATTCTACTTTAAGGAAAAAAATAAGAAATACTGCCTAGACTGATCAGTATCTATTTGAAAGGCAACTGGTTACTTACATGTCCGTGTGTTAAACATTTCCAAACTTTGCTGTATTGGTGACACAGAGTAAGAGTCTAGCATAGCCTTCCTCTCATCTCCACAGCCAACTAAGTTGGGTGCAAGCAAATGCTACACGAGATGAGCACTGCACTTATATTCACCTAACTGGTAGCTGGCTATCAAAGTAAGACCGTTGTGCTGATCAATGTCTGTTTTTCAAGAAGATGTTTTGTTTGTATGCATACGGGGGGGGGGGGGGGGATCAAGCTCGGACAGTTTTTGCCGTCTGCTGCTGGCAAGATGCAGAGTGCAAGGCCATGATAATCACGTTTTGTTCTCCAATGTTGCTTTTTTATGGGGTGCTGTATCATATCAAAGATTCGGAAGGTACATGAAGGCAAAAAAAGCATTTAAGGAATTCTACTCTAAGGGGATGTAATGCTGAAATAATCTGTAAAAACACAGATCCCTACCTAGTTTTTGAAACCAACTGTTGGAATTCCATTTAGGTAATATTTATTAATTATAATGCTTTAACAATTAAGCACTGTATACATTTAAAAAGTGAGAAAAAGTAGCAAACTGAATCAGCAAAATATTGTACGATTAAAAATGTCATAAGAATTAAAATTTTCAGAACACTTTGAAAATACAGTTCTGGAAAGGTGGGCCAATAAAAACATGAACACAAATTTATAAAAGAAAAAGCTTGGGAATTTAAAACTACAGTAAGGATTCAAGGAAGGTAACAAAAAATTATATTTCTGGTACCTCTTAAAAGAGGCCTGAAACTCATGCCTTGAGCTGGGAAGGTGGCAAGTTTCTACGATGCAGAAGCCTGGCAGGTGAAAGATCTAACGGATATTTCCCAGAGTTATCCTTGAAATCATCAGCAACCTCTCAAAGGCAAATCACATGAGGCATAAAGCAACACACAGAATCAGAAGCTCCTTTAAATATGGCAAAAAAACTCTCTTCAATCCATTCTTCACAACTTATGTTTTCACATGAGGGCACTTTAAAATCATCTTCAGTGTTGCTCATCATAAAATTAAAGATAATTTCTCCTCTGAACTATCAAGTGAGCAAATCTTACTTTTGAAGCATCACTACACTTTTATGGAACTCTGGACTCAAAGACAGAGTCTTCACTAAACTGTCTTGCTTAGCAGCTCCACAACGACAAAAATAGTGCTGCCACACTTTGTGCCATTGTTTTACATATTCTTACACAATAACAAGTGCTATTGCACAATGCTGATGACTAGCAAGCCCCAGAACAACAGCATGCTCTACAATTTAATGCAGCAAACAAAAAACCCTCCAATCCAAATGTTAAAAAGCAATATGTACAGCGATACATTATATACCTCCTAGTGCAGGCAAATCAGTCTTAGAGGACATATTTTTGACTAATTACAAATGAAACTCCTGAAACAATAATCTTAGATGATTTTAATATGGGCAGCGCAGTGGTGTAGCAGTTAGCGTTGTTGCCTCATAGCAAGAGGCTCTCTGGTTCGATTCCTAGCTAGTGCGTCTTCTTTGTGGAGTCTGCATGTCCTCCCTGCATTCGCTTGGGTGTCCTCCATGTACTCCGGTTTCCTTCCACATTCGAAAGACATGAGCCTGGAGCCTTTGTCTCTGGGCCTCCACTGAAAATGGGCTCTGCCCCAGTCAGACTTTCCCAGTAAACAAATGTAAACAAACAAACAAACAAACAAACAAACAATTAATTAATTAATTAATTAATTAATTAATTAATTAATTAATTATTGCTTGGCCCAAGTGTATTCATAAAACTATTCACCCCAATTTTAATCTGCATGGATAAACATATGAGCACAAGTAAAGTTACTGGAAAATAAAGTATTTTGGGCTGGATACTGACAGCAAGTAGATCCTAGTAAAATTACCTATACATGAATTATGCCTGGCACCACTAGTGATCATAACCTGGTCTTTGCCAAACGGAGATGTACCAAAACTTCATAAAAAACAAATATAAAACAGAAATACAACTAAATTTAATAAGGGCACCATCTCTTCTATCCTTATGCATGGCAACTGGGAACCATTATAAAGTACAGTTTTGTACCTACCATAAATGTAGATGTTCGAAGATCCACATTGCTGCAGTCCTTACACTTGGGTAGTCCGCTGTCCTCGGTCGGCCCGAATATCAAAGTATTAGGCTGACGTCGGTCAAGGCGCACAAGACTGACATCAGGACGTCAGGGTACATATGCGCATGACCGACGTCATATCCTCAGTCTTTTCTTGCCCCAGATGTCAGAAGACCCTAAAAAGAAAGGTCAAAACCAAAAGACAGCAAAAAACAACCAACCACCCTAGTACTAATCATATGTACAATATATACAATATCCACAATATGTACAACCCAAACCACACAACCGCCTCTAACAACAGAGGGAAGGAGGGAGGTAAATTGGACTGCAGCAATGTGGATCTTGAACATCTACATTTATGGTAGGTACAAAACTGTACTATGTTCTTCATCTCACATTGCTGCAGTCCTTACACTTGGGTAGAATCCCAAAGCAGAGGTAAGGGAGGATGGCAAAACTATAAAGCAGTAGGAGCTGCCAAAATGCCCTGTAAAATTGCAGTGGCAAAACCAGCCCTAGATTTAGAGTAAAGTGGAAGGTGGTAATGCTTTGAGAAAGTATGCACTGAACTCCAAGTAGCTGCCTCCAAAATATCTTTAGTGGCCACCCCCCTTAAAAAGCTGTAGAAGTGGCAGTAGCCCTAGTGGAATGAGGCCTAATTCCAGCTGGAATCTCCTTACCATGATGGGAATAACAGAAAGCAATACAAAACCCAATCCACTTAGAAATAGTTTGTTTTGACACAGGCTTGCCCTGAGAACCCAAAGCAAATGAAACAAATAACTGCTGAGACTGCCTGAACCCTTTAGTTCTGCTCAAATAATATCGCAACTGCCTGTGTATATCCAAAGTGTGCAAAATCTTTTCCCCTTTATTTTGGGGTTTGCATAAAAAGTAGGCAAATGAATAGTTTGGTTTAAAGCCACACTAGAAACCACTTTAGGCATAAAGGAAGGATTAGTACGCAAAGATACCCTATCCTTATGGAAAATTAAGAAAGGCTCAACCGCCATAAGGGCCTGTAATTCAGAAACCCTTCTCGCAGAGGTAATGGCCAACAAAAAAGCAGTCTTCCATGATAAATATTTCAACTCAGCAGTAGCTGCAGGCTCAAAAGGTTGTAGAGTAAGTTTCTCCAACACAAAATTGAGATCCCAAGCAGGAGTAGGAGCTCTCCGTGGGGGTCTTATATTCTTTGCCCCTCTAAGGAATTGCTTAAACAAAGGATGAGAAAACAATGGTGGGTCACAGTCATAGTGAGCAGAAATTGCTGCAGCATGAACCTTAATAGAAGAGAAGGACAAACCTTTGTCCAGTAACTCAGTAAGATATTGAAGAGCCACACTTAAATTAGGCTTAGAAACATCAAATGCCTTTGCTGCACTCCAAAATAAAAATCTCCTCCATTTATCTGCGTACACTTTCCTTGTACTAGGCCTTCTGGCCTCCAAAATAACATTCAAAACTTGCTGTGGAAGCTGAGACCCTCCAGGGTTTAAAACAGAATATGCCAGGCTGTCAGGTGAAGAGAGTGAAGTTTGACATTGAGTAAATGACTGTTCTCTTGAGACAGCAGGTGTGGAATCGAAGGTAAAGGCCATGGAGGCTCCCGTACCAGACTTCTCAGTAATGGGTACCAGTGCTGTCGAGGCCAATCTGGAGCTATTAAAATCATCTTTGGCTTGTCCTGTCTGACCTTCAGAAGTACCTTTGGGAGGAGAGGCAGAGGTGGAAAGGCATACACATGAAGATTGCTCCAATTGAATGAAAGAGCATCCACTTTCCAAGCTGTGGGATGAAACCTTTTTGTGCAAAACTTTGGCAGCTGGTAGTTTAGTGGAGAAGCGAACAGATCTATGTCTGGAGTTCCCCATAATACTGTCAATTTCTGAAATACATGAGGATGCAATTTCCACTCGTGGGGATCCATAATTTGCCTGCTCAACACATCTGCTAAGGAGTTCTGTGCTCCCGGCAGAAACCTTGCCTGAAGATTTAGCTGTAAACTGAGAGCAGTCTCCCACAAAATCATTGCTTGTCTGCATAGAGGATAAGAATGTGTTCCCCCTTGCTTGTTGATGTACCACATGACAGTTGTGTTGTCTGTTAGAACCAACACCTGCCCTGGAAGAAGTAAATCCTTGAAAGCTATTAATGCAAATTGGACTGCTAACATCTCCTTCAAGTTGATATGTAGATGTAGAAGTCTGGCAGGCCACGTGTCTTGTATCCACTTTCCATTTAGATGAGCTCCCCAAGCTTTGTCTGAGGCATCTGTCATTAGAATCTGACTCGCCTCTGGCCGGGTCACAGAGAGTCCCTTGTTTAGGTGACATTCCTGAGCCCACCACAAAAATTCCTTTTGAATGCAAGGTATTATTCTGAATGACAGCGTCCATATCTTGGCAGTGCTGTGTCCATACATTTTTGAGATACCATTGTAGCTTCCTCATATGCAGTTTGGCATTGGGAAGCACCAGAATACAAGATGCCATGAACCCCAAGGCTTGAAGGACTGTCCTTGCAGTCAGCCTGGACTGATGAGACAATTGATGGAAGTAAAGAGAAAGATTCTTTTGTTTGTCCGGGGTCAAAAAGGCCATCTGGGATGCTGTATTCAGTCTCACATCCAGAAAGCACATGTCCTGAGAGGGTACTAGACTGGACTTTATTTCGTTCACAGAATACCCCAGGCATCTTAGCACTGCTATCACATAGTGTAAATGATGAAGAAGTTCGTCCTTTCCTTGGGCCAGAATCAGGCAATCGTCCAAATAAGGATAGATCTGTATTCCTCTGAGCCTGAAGAAAGCTATCACTGGAGCCAGAACCTTCGTGAACACTCTGGGCGCAGTAGATAAGCCAAAGGGCAATGCAGAGAACTGATAATGAGAAGTCCCAGCCCGAAAACGCAGATACTTCCTGCAACTTAGCCTGATAGGAACATGAAGGTAAGCCTCCTTGAGATCCAGAGTCACCATCCAGTGATCTTTGCCCAGCAGAGGTAAAAGCTGTTGTAACGTCAACATTTTGAACTTGGGAATGTCCAGATAAGTGTTGAGGATAGATAAATCCAAAATTGGTCTCCACGTGTTCCCATTCTTTGGTACTAGGAACAGGCGAGAATAAAATCCTAGGCCCACTTCTGGCAGAGGGACCGGTTGTATGGCCCCTATCTGGAGCAGCAGAGAAATTTGTTTGTGAGCCTCTAGTCTTTGCTGAGGAGAAACGTCCGGCATGCCTTTGAAAGGAGGCAAGGTATGGAAATAAAACCTGTAACCTTGGTGTATGATATCCAATACCCATCTGTCTTGGGTAATCAAACTCCAGTTTTCCTTGAAGAGTGCCAACCTTCCTCCCAAAGGTGCTGCCAGGCAAGAAGGATCTGGCAGCTGAAAGGGTAGGTCACTGGGCCTGTTTACGAAAGGACTGGCCCCTGCCCTCACCCGAAGATTGTGCAGGAGAACTCCCTGTTCTAGGTCTGAAGGAGCTCTGAGCTCTGCCCCTACCACATCTAGATCTAACCCTAGACTGTGAATCATAAGAAGGATACGTCCACCCCTTAGCAGGCCAATTCCTACTAAACTTTGGAGGCTGGACTTGCAAAAAATCCTTAACAGCCTGCATAGACTTAGCCTTGTCTTCCATTTTCTTCAAGACTGACTCCACAGGTGAACCAAACAACACATCAGACTGCAAAGGAGCATCCAAAATCCTTGTCTTAACATGGTCAGATAAATTCTGATCCCGCAGCCAGGTGTGCCTGCGAAGAACTGACCCAGTGGCAGCCACCCTAGACGAGGCCTGTACAGCATCAAAACCACATTGTAAAGAATGCTTACCCACCTGTTCAGAGACATGAACCAAATCTTGTAATTCTTTACACTCAATGCCTTCCGCCAGAGCATCTACCTTAGACTTCAATTGAGAAAGAAGATAGTTTTGATATTTCAACATGTGAAACTGGCAATTCAAAGCCCTCATAGCTAAGGTGGAAGAAGTATAGACTTTCTTTCCCCATCTATCCAAAGCTCTGGCCTCTTTATCTGGAGGAACCGGATTTTTTACAACAGAGGCCTTGACACCCTTAGGTCCCTGACTAACAGTTTCTGGGTCCACCCTAGGACTCTTATAAAGATATTTATGAGCTTCATGCACCCTGTAATACCTATCCGGTTTAACAGGAGCAGGAGGCAAAGAATCAGGATTAAGTGAAGCCTCTGCAAACACATCTTCCACAACATCCAGAACAGGTGGTATAGCCAAAGGCCTATGCTGGGGTAAAAGCAAAAATTCCCTAAGCCTTTTCCTGGAATCAGAGAAGTCCTGACCTTCCCACTTAAAATGTTCCCTCATGGAATGAAGAGTCTCTGAAAGGAAAAATCCTCTGGAGTAGAAGCAGAAGGAGTGACATCATCTGCATCAGAATCAGAATAAGGAGAGTACTCCTGCAAGTCTTCAGCCGAAGACTCTGAAACATCTGAAGCCTGCTCAAAACTCCCCAACTCTGGTTCCACCCTAGGCCTCTTATCAGGAGGGGGCAAAGAACCTCTAATCAAAGTAATTAAATCTTCAGCCATTTTAAGCATGTGCTTCTTGGGCACAGATCCTGAAGAACTAGGGGTGACACCAACAGAAGCTAAACCTGGCCTGCCTCTGGGAGAAGCCTTAGAAACAGAAGGAGAGGGCCTAACCACCCTAGGAAGGGAAGGGAGTACAGTAACCTGAGAAGCCCCTTCAGCCTGACCTGCCTCCTGAGAGGCCACATCCTGCAAAATCAAAGTCTCACCCTGGGACTCCAGAGTAGCCTCCGGTGGAACCACCGGTTCCACTGACGCCTCTAAAGAACCGGCGTCCGGTACGGACGACTCTTCCTGCCTGGGTTTAGCTGCTTTGTCTTTGTGCTTCTTCGAAGAAGCGGGTGTCGGAGCATCCGACGGCATCTTATAATTGCACCGCTTCCCGAAGACCAACCTAGAACAATCTAACCTTCGCTTAATAGTGCGCTTATTGAACCTAGCACAAAAGCGACACCCAACAACGTCGTGCTCAGGCCCCAAACAAGGAATACACAAAGTATGATAATCTCTATGCGGTATCTGCTTCCCACAAGAAATACAGTTATTCACTTTTTCTGACATCCGGTAAACCACTGAGGCAAGAAAAAAACAAAATATTCCCCAACGGGGTACTTGGCCAACTTTGACTCGGTCTGAAACTCCGACTTCGAAAAATTTCAGAAAGCCGAACGGCACTTGCAACGCTGCTTCTGCATCGGACCATGCGGCAAAAAAGACTGAGGATATGACGTCGGTCATGCGCATATGTACCCTGACGTCCTGATGTCAGTCTTGTGCGCCTTGACCGACGTCAGCCTAATACTTTGATATTCGGGCCGACCGAGGACAGGGGACTACCCAAGTGTAAGGACTGCAGCAATGTGAGATGAAGAACATCACTAGTTTTAAATGAAGCAATAATTCACTTCAACAAAACCTTCCTCTCTATATTAAACACTATTCCACTCAACATAGGCAACAGTAAAATCAAAATCTGCACCAGGGCTTACACTGGATATAAAAAAAGCTAATCCATAACAGAAATAAAGCATAGAAAACATAAATTTACAAAATAATGCAACATGCAAGAAAATCAGCATTTGTGAAACCTATATAAGGATATCTTTAAGGCTAAGAAAAACTACTATTACTACTACAGAAAAAACACAGAAAACTCAAAAACAGCTTTGGTCGATGATCAAACTTACACAGCACGGTAAAAAGGATAACCTCCCCTATCGCAGATGACACAGCTTATAACACAGCATGCAGACTGGATTCATATTATGCAAATGCTGCAAACTCCCCAGGTAAACTCAGTGCTCCCGAAACATTAGAAAACAACATAGTTGCTATCGCTACTACCTGCTCACTTACCTCAGATCCTACTACCACAATAAATAAACTTACACAAAAAATAAACCCATCTCTTGTGCAGCTGACAACCTCCCAACAGAATATCTCAAAATAGCTGCAGAAGTCACTGCATAGCATGCATCTATACTTATAAATCATTCTCTCCAAGAAGCTATAGTCACAAAACTCTGGAAATAATTCTAAATTATTCCCTTACATAAAGGTGCAAATCTCTTTAGCTACCAAACTAAAGACATTTTGGCCCTGTATCTAAAATATTTGAAAATGTGTTCACTTACAGTTGATCAACCACCTAATAGAGAATCAGTCACTTTCTACAGCATATAACTGAATCAGGCAAGGCCACAGCACAGAAACAGCATTACTAACTTTCATAAACTATATTCATGAAACATGAAATCAAGGCAAAATGGCTGCATCCCTATGTACAAACCTATCCAAATCATTTGACACAGTTTCATTAACCTTGCTGTTACTCAGATGCAAGGAACTAGGTCTCACAAGCAGTATAATCACTTGATTTAATAGCCACCTTGAGCTCCAAACACGGTGTGTACCTCGAGTAGATGAGCTATCAGCTCCTCAGCAAATATTAGGTGTGCTAAAAGGTTCAATACTAGGGCCATTACTCCAATAAATTTATACATAAAATGTATGCACCCTCTTACTCATCACATTTAATCAGATATGCAGATGACTCAACACGGGCATGCACAGCCCCCTTCAGTCAAACAGCTCCAAAATGGTGCACAGTATTCCTTTATAAAATCGGAAAAATGGCTGCAGGCATCTAAACTGCTCCTAAACCCAAATAAACTAATGGTATTTTCACCTCCATCCCAACAATCAGACTACTGCAGCTTAAAAATATTATCAGACAATCACATAAGAATTGAGTTAGTGCAAAATACAAAACTATTTAGGTATAATAACTGAACATAAATTAAGATTCAATCAGCACACCAATATGGAGTTTAAAAAACTTCAGAGTTTGCAAATAACCATATTACCCAAACACATCATTGTTTTACACTTCAGTCTCTTAAATGGCTGGTCGTACTTAATCTAGTATCCTACATTCACATTAAGACCACCCACAACATCTTCTACAGCCCCTGCAGATTTTCCACCCCCAAGCCAGTTAATAAACTGGGATTCACCCTACTAAAATTTTTTCAATGTACCAACAGTTACTGCCTACACAAAAATCTAAAAAATATAACAGTGACTGGTTACATTCTGTACACATTGCGAAACTGAGGAACTCTCATCCAATAAATATTAGAAATATCTAATCTCATCTACAATTTAAAATCTCATTGAAAATGTGCCTGCCAACAAAACAGCACTGCATTTTAACAGCCCCCATTACTAAACCCCCTTCTTTAATCAATCTAATCCCACCTATATTTTAAAATTCCAATGAAATCATAACTATCAACAAAACAGCACTGCCCTCGTACCAACACTATTATAGGTTAATACGTTCATAGGTGATTACTAGACTAATGACCACAAGGGCCTTTTTAAGCCTAGCCATGCATACTAAATCTCTGACAGGTTCTGATACCCATGATGAGTGTAAGCAGGGGTTTGGGAGATGAAACATTTACACACAGGGGTCTGGGAGATGAAACATTTACACACAGGGGTTTGGGAGATGAAACATTTACACAGGGGTCTGGGAGATGAAACATTTACACACAGGGGTTTGGGAGATGAAACATTTACACACAGGGGTCACAGGGGTTTGGGAGATGAAACATTTACACACAGGGGTCACAGGGGCCTGGGAGATGAAACATTTACACACAGGGGCCTGGGAGATGAAACATTTACACACAGGGGTCTGGGAGATGAAACATTTACACACAGGGGTCTGGGAGATGAAACATTTACACACAGGGGTCTGGGAGATGAAACATTTACAAACAGGGTCTGGGAGATGAAACATTT
The DNA here is from genome assembly GCF_019279795.1 of Protopterus annectens. NCBI lineage: Eukaryota > Metazoa > Chordata > Ceratodontiformes > Protopteridae > Protopterus > Protopterus annectens. The sequence continues at coordinate 272,400,003 of NC_056746.1, read as the reverse complement.
ACAAACAGGGTCTGGGAGATGAAACATTTACACACAGGGGTCTGGGAGATGAAATATTTACACACAGGGGTCTGGGAGATGAAACATTTACACACAGGGGTCTGGGAGATGAAACATTTACACACAGGGGTCTGGGAGATGAAACATTTACACACAGGGGGCTGGGAGATGAAACATTTACACACAGGGGTCTGGGAGATGAAACATTTACACACAGGGGTCTGGGAGATGAAACATTTACACACAGGGGTCTGGGAGATGAAACATTTACACACAGGGGTCTGGGAGATGAAACATTTACAGGTTGCCCGTGTCCATTAGAGATATACGTGCCGAACCAGGTATGAATTTCCTGTTCCCCATCCAGTTGTATAAGTGGTACTTGAATTAGGCTAAAGAGGAACTCTGCTTCACATGGATGAGGAGCCTGCTCCATAGACGGGGTAGTCTCTGGGATACATACCTGTCTCCCCAGTAGGTCCTATTTATGGGTCTATATCATATGAGTAAATCGCACAAATTGCGAATGCTCATAACATCAAATGTACCGGACCTCAAAGTGCTTTTTCTGGGATTGCGGTACAGTGAAGAATGGGATATTTGCTCTTTCCTCACTGTGGTGCGCTCTCAGAGTTGGAATATATATTTAGTGGGGGGGGGGGCACAGTCCCCCACAAAAGGAAGTTCGAGGTCCGGTACATTTGATATTATGAGTGTTCGCAACTTATGCGATTCGCTCATATGATATAGAAACCCTATTTATATAACAGGCAATGTTTAAGTCTTTAGAACAGGTAATTCTAGTGCTGCTTGTTTTGAAGATATGCAGGAGGTCCATCAGAGTGGTGTCTGACTATGCCCCGTATGCCAGGCATAGATCTCCCCTTAAAAGCCTGTAGGAGACAGAATACAGGGATAGGCCTTTGAGGCAGTCTGCATAAGAAATTTTACTTACGGCCTGTATTCTTTTTGTGAGGAACGTCTGTGGACATTCTAATTGTTGGATATGCTTAGTTAGGTACATACCAAACGGGGTATTGTACTCAATGATAGGTCTGATAAATGCTGAATACAGTGAAACAATGACTTCCTTGGACTTGGATGCTATACCTTTGTTTATAAGTTGTGAAACACAGAATGATTTCCTCACTAATGTAGACACGTGATGGTCAAAGGCTAGATTATTGTGCATTTCCCTAGGTCCCTGACCACTGGGTCAACTCTAAGAGGTGTGTTGTCAATATGATCGTTACCAGGGGTGGATGACTTCCCAAATTATGAATTATGCATTTCTTGATATTTAGTTTTAGTCCATGGTTCTGACACCAGTTATTTGTCTGTCAGCCCTTCCTGGAGGACATTTGTGTCAATGTGTGATTCAATGACGGCTCCTAATTTGCAATCTGCAAACGTAGTCAGCCAGAGACCACTGTCATTGGCCTTGACTTCAGAGACGTAAATGCCAAAAAGGAGCGGTCCAAGGACTGATCCCTGAGGGATTCCACTTGTGACTGGCCTTTTTATAGAGGTGGACTCCCCAATTCTAACTAGGGTTGCCACCTTTTAAGCAGGCCAAAATGGGACATAGGGGTGTGGCCAATATGACACTGGCCACACCCTGTACCATGACATCACCACAGGAGCAGTGAAGGAGATGCTGTTATGGGTATGATGGATGGCTGCTGGAGTGGCTAGCTGGTTGGTGGGAGTAGCAACTGGATGGATGAATGACTGGATGGATGGCTGGCTGCATGAATGGATTGGCTGGATGGCTGCATGAATGAATGGATGGATGGCTGGCTGCATGAATGAATGGATGGATGGCTGGCTGCATGAATGAATGGATGGATGGCTGGCTGCATGAATGAATGGATGGATGGCTGGCTGCATGAATGAATGGATGGATGGCTGGCTGCATGAATGAATGGATGGATGGCTGGCTGCATGAATGAATGAATGGATGGCTGGCTGCATGAATGAATGGATGGATGGCTGGCTGCATGAATGAATGGATGGATGGCTGGCTGCATGAATGAATGGATGGATGGCTGGCTGCATGAATGAATGGATCGATGGCTGGCTGCATGAATGGATGGATGGATGGCTGGCTGCATGAATGGATGGATGGATGGCTGCATGAATGGATGGATGGCTGGCTGCATGAATGAATGGATGGATGGATGGCTGACTGCATGAATGAATGAATGGATGGATGGATGGTTGGCTGCATGAATGAATGGATGGATGGATGGATGGATGGATGGATGGATGGATGGATGGATGGATGGCTGGCTGCATGAATGAATGGATGGATGGATGGATGGCTGGCTGCATGAATGAATGAATGAATGGATGGATGGATGGCTGCATGAATGAATGGATGGATGGATGGATGGATGGCTGGCTGCATGAATGAATGGATGGATGGATGGCTGGCTGCATGAATGAATGGATGGATGGCTGGCTGCATGAATGAATGGATGGATGGATGGCTGGCTGCATGAATGAATGGATGGATGGATGGATGGCTGGCTGCATGAATGAATGGATGGATGGATGGCTGGCTGCATGAATGAATGGATGGATGGATGGCTGGCTGCATGAATGAATGGATGGATGGATGGATGGCTGGCTGGCTGCATGAATGAATGGATGGATGGATGGCTGGCTGGCTGCGTGAATGAATGGATGGCTGGCTGGCTGCATGAATGAATGGATGGATGGCTGGCTGCATGAATGAATGGATGGATGGATGGCTGGCTGGCTGCATGAATGAATGGATGGATGGATGGCTGGCTGGCTGGCTGGCTGCATGAATGAATGGATGGATGGCTGGCTGCATGAATGAATGGATGGATGGCTGGCTGCATGAATGAATGGATGGATGGCTGGCTGCATGAATGAATGGATGGATGGATGGCTGGCTGCATGAATGGATGGATGGATGGATGGATGGCTGGCTGGCTGGCTGGCTGCATGCATGAATGAATGAATGGATGGATGGATGGATGGATGGCTGGCTGGCTGCATGGATGGATGGATGGCTGCATGAATGAATGGCTGGCTGGCTGCATGAATGAATGGATGGATGGCTGGCTGCATGAATGAATGAATGGATGGATGGCTGGCTGCATGAATGGATGGATGGATGGATGGATGGATGGCTGCATGAATGAATGGATGGATGGCTGCATGAATGGATGGATGGATGGATGGCTGCATGAATGGATGGCTGGCTGGCTGCATGAATGGATGGATGGATGGATGGATGGCTGCATGGATGGATGGATGGCTGCATGAATGGATGGATGGCTGCATGAATGGATGGATGGATGGATGGACGGATGGACGGCTGGCTGCATGAATGGATGGATGGATGGATGGCTGCATGAATGGATGGACGGCTGGCTGCATGAAAGGATGGACGGCTGGCTGGCTGCATGAATGGATGGACGGCTGGCTGGCTGCATGAATGGATGGATGGATGGATGGATGGACGGCTGCATGAATGGATGGACGGCTGGCTGGCTGCATGAATGGATGGACGGCTGGCTGGCTGCATGAATGAATGAATGGCTGGCTCATTAGAAAAAAAAAATCTTGGTCTTTTTTTTTTTTTTTTTTTTTTAACGGCTGTAGAAGCGCTTAAAACAAAGCGCTCCTACAGCCATGATCCTTGCAGAGTTCTTCCTGTCCCAATCCCCACCCCTTTCATGAATTGCAGCCAATTGCTGCACGAATTAAAGCACCCAGACCTAACAGGCAGCAGCTTTGCCTGCAGGTCCGGGTTGGTGATGTAACTGAATTACTTCCGGCTTTTCCACGGCAATTCAGTGCGATTGAAAAGCGGGACTTTTTCAAGTCCCACTACATTGCACAGCGGGCAATGGGATGAGGCAGCTCAACCCATGAGTATCCCACTGACAACGGGATGGGTGGCAACCTTAATTCTAACTTCCTGGGTCCTGTTTTTGAGTCAGTTGGCTATACCACCAGGTGACATACGAATTTGCACCTAACCTTCTGAGTTTGTCAACAATGCCCAAGTGAAGTACTGTGTCAAATGCCTTGGCCAGGTCAAGGTAGGCAGTGTGAACCATTTTGCCCTCATCCATTGCTTTGGTTACCTTCTCAAAGAAGTCCATCAGGTTGAGTATGCATGATCTGCCCTTGATGAAACCAAACTGGGTTGGGTCCAATGTCTGGAGGTTTACTATATCACTATTGATCACATCCATGACAATTCCTTCCATGGCTTTACATACAAGACTGGTGGGACTTATGGGTCTGTAGATGGCCCACCTTTGTGCAGAGGAATGACTGTTGCTGTTCTCCATTCATGAGGCATGAAGTCTGTTTGGAGGTTATGGTTAAATAGTAATTCCAGAGGCCCTGATGGGTCACGTTTCATGCTATTTAGAAGGCATCCTGTGACACTGTCTGGGCCCATTGATTCAGTGTTCTTGGTCTTAGAGAGAGCATTAAGGAACTGTTCCCTAGTGACAGTGTGTGTGGGGGGGGTTATATTTGATGGTATTTCCTGAAGGAAGGCTGAGGGGGAAGAGAAGGGTAAAGTTAAACTGAAATTACCCAGCCAGGAGGTTTGCTATATCTTCTAGCTCAATATAGATGACTCCATTTACAATCATCTCTGCACACAATTGTGTACTTTCTTTGAGGTGAGGATATAGCTAAAGAATGCTTTGTGGTTGTCCTTGGCCTGGGAGGCCAACCTTACCTCAAATTTGGCTTTGGCAGACTTTATTTATCCTCTGAGTTGTTTGCTTAGTTTGATGAGAGTACTTTTATCTTGCTGGGTCCTACACCTCCTAATTTTTGCTGATTTTCTTCCTTCTGTTATACAACCTACTGATGATGTGATTCCACCAGGGTGGCTTGATTTCTGTTAGTTCTGTACTTCTTCCTGGTGGGTACAGCTGACTGTACGCAGCTATTATCAAGTGCCCAATTTAAGCAGCAAAATTCAGTGAGTGCCATAAAATCCTCACAGTCTCCTGGTTAAGTGCCAAATGAATAACTGTTTGGGTAAAATATGCATATGCCTTATCTGCTATCTGTGAGCTAAAATGTCAGAGTGATTTTATACATAAGTTGTAAAATAATGCTGAATACTGAGTGTTCTATAGATATGTGTGACTTTAGCATTCTCTAAATACTACATAACATGGTGATTACCTATTCATTTCTATATACCTCATTGTTATATAGTGCATACTTATGTTAGCTTATTGCAATTGCCTGTACAAATGTTATGCAATGTGGAGGTTTTCTCCCAGTGTCTCCAAAGAAGAGAGGCTTTCCCAGTCAAACGTTCCCAGTAATCAAGGCAAATAAACAGGTGACTGTTTCCAATAGTTATAGTCAATTTATCATTACCAACAAGAGGAAAAGATATGACTATTTTGAATTACTTAATTTCTGTTAAAACAAAGCTCTTCTACATTTGCATATAAAACAAGTAATCTACATTGATGGACTTTGGAACACAACATAAAGATAACTTTAATAATTCCCATTTACCAGATGTGTTTTCATTTTTTCAGACCATTTGAGATTATTTATTATGACACCTGAATGTGTTTTCCTGACAGATCTTGCTGTACTAAACTGAATTACTGCATCTTTTGTTTTTTAGTCTTTCTGTTATGTACACTTCTAAGTTTAGCCACTGCAGTATACACAATTCCTGACTTAGCCCTTTTAGTACATAATACCCATATGCACAAAACATTTATTTGTTCTACTCAGCCCTTTGATTTCACTCTGGTCATGGAGTACATTTTTATCCAAGTACACAGTCATTTGTCTGGCTTTACTGCAAATTATTTGCTTGTCATCGACATCTAGCTGGTCTTTCAATATCTCTCTTACAAACCCAACACAGAAAAAAATGGGACTTTTTATAACACAAGCCAACTGTAAATAAAGCTTTGTGCTAATCCACTGTATAAAAATATGTAAATGGTGCACTACATATTACTTAGACCAGTAATGATGCTATTTAAAACAAACCCTGACAGAGACTAAGTCTTCACAAGCCCCTCTGGTAGAATGAACAACTTCTTAGTTCCAAGTTCATACAGTTCAACATGTCAAGGAAGCCATTTTAAACAGCTTTACGTGCCAAAGGAATGGAAGGTGCAACATCACATGTCTGTGTTTCTTGGAAGGTAAAAAGAGAGATAGGTTGAGCTTAGCCCCTTAAATGGAATTCCCACCAGTAGTATAACTGAAGTGCAGCAATGCAACACACTTCCTGTGTATTCCACACTAATACTGCTCATGCAAAGAAAAAGTCCGTCTGCCAAATATACAACACTTCCTGTGCATTGCACACCAAAACTGTTCACAGAAAGATAAATTCCATCACCCAAATGTGCAACACTTCCTGTGCATTGCACACCAAAACTGCTCATGCAAAGGTAAAATCCATCAGCCAAACATACACTTCCTGTGCATTGCACACCAAAACTGCTCATGCAGAGATAAAATCCATCAGCCAAACATACACTTCCTGTGCATTGCACACCAATACTGCTCCTGCAAAGAAAGTCCATCACCCAAATGTGCAACACTTCCGGTGTAATGCAGACCAACAGTATCCATGAAGACTTGAAGTCACACAATAAAACATGTACGAGATCTCCTGCCAATAACTAAGCAGTCAACTTTCCTTCATTTGTCTTCATTAATAATGTTTTCCATACGTAGTCTGTGCAGGCCACAATTAGTCTATGCTTAAAAAAGCCCATGGCCAAGTTTAGCTAATATTCATAGATATTTCACACAAATGTAAGGAGTGGTCTCAGCCCAGTAACTAGTTGTTTATTGGCCGTTTGGGCTATTTCCTAGCTCTTTCAAGTCCCCTGCTTTAAAACCCGCTTTGGCATGACTTTTGCGCTTGTTCCGACTCAGCCAAGCTCCTCATGGTCCTGCAGAGCGGTGCTAGCAGTAGAGAGATGAAAAAGAGTGACTGCTACCTGATTAAGCATTTCTTTGCTACCTTTACACTAGCGACTGCATTTTCCTTGCCTAAAAGCAAGTTTGTGACTGCTTTAATACCTAAATAAGCTTGTTATTGCATTTACTGCTTACCTGCAGTTTTTAGCCATTGTTTGTTGTTTGATTTAACTGTTAAGGCTGCCCACTCAAGTGTGCTAGCCTGTGCAAAACATTTACTGTGTTTTTCTGCCTCTGATACGGTTCTAAAAAAAAGAAAACAAAAATCTTTGTTTCCTGCCTTTACTGTGCTAGAATAGTCCTGAATTCAGGTTTTGCTGTATTCCAGACTTCAGTTAAAGTTTCTGTGTTGCTCATATCCTTACTTGGATAGGAGGAAGCTTCTCTGTTCACCAGTGAGAGTGGGGAACTTTGAGCAGCCTATCTGTCCCTGGAGGAGTGGTCTCAGCCCAGTAACTAGTTGTTTATTGGCCGTTTTGGGCTATTTCCTAGCTCTTTCAAGTTCCCTGCTTTAAAACCCACTTTAGCGCGATTTTGCACATAGCACAGCATCAGGCAGCGCTGCTTAAAAGAGTTTAAACTATTTCTGGCTCCACAAAGCCTGCTCTTCACTTTTTCCCTTGGAACTGCTCTAAATCTCAAAATAAGCACTCTATTCTCTTTCTATAAGCCCAGCACTTGCTCATATAAGTAATCTTACAGGTAAACACTAATAAACTTAAGCACTACACCCTCTCCTTTAAGTACTTGCTCCCTATTGGTCCTTTCTGATCAGTTAATAAGTAGTTCCCTATACTTCTCAGGCATGTCCAAAGGCCAGTTGCGGGTCTACTCCCCAGTCCAGCTGGTGAATCTGGGAATCTTGAGGCAATGTTACAACTGCCTTATGTACACAGACCACCCTCTCCTCCTCCCAACAAGCTCAAACATACGTGTGAGATGCAACTATATAGCCAAATTGGAGGCTGACCTCTCTCAACCCAGTACCGGCACACCTGGACAGGAGGAAAAGGTAACCACATACACCACAAATCCAGTCACACATAGACCTATCGCATCAGCAAACCAAACACAAACACACAAAAACATACTCGGAGGCTCTAAACAAAAATCTGCCTAAGCAGCAGAGACCTCCAAAGCAGACATCCAAGCAACCCCCACCATGCAACAATACCCACATAACTCACAAAGTCAGTGTGCCACACAGTCACAGCCCTTAAGGCTAAACAACACACCGAACACACTTGTAATAGGCGACTCTCTTGTCAGACACACTGACATCCCACTCACCAGACTGAGTAAGGAGAAGGTCACTGTAAGCTGCCTGTCGGGTGCCAGGATCCGCCACATAACACATGCACTCAGGTCACTCCAAAGCAAGTACAAATATGACTCCATCATTGTCCATGCTGGTGTGAATGACCGGAGACATACCTCCCTGGACTACATGAAAAGAGACACAGAGGAGCTCTCTGATCATGTAGCCCAGGCCGGTATGACCCTGACCTTGAGTAGCATCTTGCCCTCACCAAGAATGATGCCACAGCATAAAGACAAAATTTTAATCAATTTTAACAATTGGCTAAAGTATTGGTGTCATTCAAAGGGGATCCAGTGCCTGTCAGTCTGGGATGACATGCTCGACAAGCCACGTTGCTTCGCAAGGGATGGCTTGCACCTGTCACCCCTGGGTTTTCGAATACTAGCTAAGGCTCTTGCGTCCCCCATAGTGCCTTTTTTAGGCAAGGCTCAAAAGACAAACCCACCTCCAAAGACAACACAGAGAAAAAACTAAGGGTAATGCTGCTCAACGCCAGAAGTCTAAACCTCAAGATGCACGCACTTGAGACTCTCCTCAGTATGGAGAATATCGATATCTGTGCAATAACAGAAACCTGGTTTCAAGGCTCCCGAAAGCACCCCAGCACTACCAAGTTATACTTCATACCATGCTTTTCGGCCACAAAACTCGGACCGAACCACAAAAGGAGGGGGAGTGTCCATATACATCAAAGATACCCACACCTCCAATTTAGTGGCACTGCACGAAGCATCGGAGACCATCCATGTGCAACTAACAGTGGGCAAAACTGCCTTTCAGTTTGTAGCCTGCTAAAGACCACCCTCCCTAACACAGGAACCCCACTCGGCTTTCCTGAGAACACTAGAAAATATGAAGGTCTCTCCAAACACCATTATATTGGGTGACTTCAACTACCCAAACATTGATTGGGAAAACTACTCAAGCCCAAACACCCTCGCCCAATGGTTCCTAGAATTTATAAACTCAAATGCTATGGAACAACTGGTCACTGCTCCCATAAGAGGTGAGAACATATTGGACCTGGATATCACCAACACGGGGTCTCTATGTTCCACACCAGAGGTATACCCCTCATTGGTAAGATCAGACCATAAATTAATCTTACTGCTATATAACAGAAGGAGGAAGCTACTACATGATAGAGCAAAATCCCAAAAAGGGAAGGTGTCTCTGATCAGTACTAGCAAGAAACTACGATACCTCATAAAATCAAATAAGGCAAACTTCAAAAGAAAAATTGCACAAGACACTAAGGATAATCACAAGGCCTTCTTTAGTTATGTCAGGAACCTGGGAGGCAACTCCCAGATATGCTCTGATTTAGTGCAAAATGACAAAAAATACACTGAACCCACAGACATTGCCAACATCCTGGCAGAAAGGTTCAGTGCAAACTTCTCCCCCTCCAAAAGAGCAAATGTCTATCCAAACAGAATGTAGCCTCCCTGTGATCACAGATGCACAGGTGAAAGCGGTCCTCTCCAAAGCAAAAAGCACAGCATCAATGGGACCAGACGGTGTCCCTGGCTGTGTCTTAAATGAGCTCCAAGAAGAACTAAACCCTCACTTAAAGACACTGTTCAATCTCAGCCTTACTACAGGATATGTACCAGAGGAATGGCGTACAGCAACAGTGGTCCCGCTCCACAAAGGTAGTGCCACAACGGACCCCCGAAACTATCACCCTATAAGCCTGACCAGCCTGGTCTGCAAGGTTATGGAGTGCATCATCATGGAAATCATAAACAAAAACATTGGGAACCTCCAGACATTGGATCCTACCTAATTTGGCTTTGTTAAGGGTAGATCTTGCCTCTTGAACCTGGTCGACTTCTCTGAAACTGTTACCAAAGCCATAGATGAAGGGAAGGTTGCCCACACAGCCTACCTGGACCTTGCAAAAGCCTTCGACACAATACCCCACTCGTGCATCATAAATAAGCTCACCAGCTTAAATATCAACCCCTATGTCACAAGATGGGTTGCAAACTGGCTTAGAGATAGAACCCACATGGTCAGAATTGCAGGTGCCATGTCAGACTCTAAACCAGTTACAAGTGGCATCCCACAAAGCTCAGTCCTGGGACCGCTCTTGTTCAGTATATATTTCTCTGAGGTACAGGCTAACATGGGTGGACTATGGCTGGCAATGTTCGCAGACTACTGCAAACTGGGTGCCATAATAGACTCTCTGGCTGACATGAGCATCCTCCAAAAGGATCTCACAGAGATGGATAACTGGTGCCAGAGCCATGGCCTAAAGCTAAATGCCAAAAAGTGCATTGTCATCCCCTTTAGGAAAAACAAGTGCCCACAAATTACCACATAGGTGGCAATCCATTAAGTATGGAAGAAGTAATTAGGGATCTGGGAGCCCAAGTAGATAGTAATCTCTCCTTTGACAATCACGTTGTCAAAGTAGTTAGAAAGACCTTCTATATAGCCCACCTTATCATGAAAAGGTTTGCATCTAGATCGAGAGGTCATTGTGCCCCTCTACTCATCAGACCCATAATTGAATACAATGCCCCATTTGGGATGTACCTTACCAAACACCTGCAGCAACTGGAAAGACCCCAAAAGTACCTCACCAAGAGGATCAAGGGACTCAAACAGATGCCCTATGCACTTCGGCTAAAGAAACTCCAGCTCTACTCAGTTGTGTACCGCCTACTCAGAGGCGATCTGTGTTTGACGTATAAAGCCATGTCCAACCCAGAATTAATGGACATGCTCCACCTCAAGAAATCCAAGTCCCTTAGAGCTACACGCTCCAGGGACTTGAACCTCAGCACAGAAATAAACAGGACATGCTGGAGGGACAGATTCATATCCCAGAGGCTCCCCTCACTCTGGAACAAAATCCCAATCCATATTAGGCAGAGCCCCTCACTGACCCTATTCAAGAGAAATCTTGACGAGTGGATGGCAGACCGTAAGTTTACCCCTGGGATCTCTTCTGTGTCCTTGCTAGACAGAGGTATAGTAAACTAACCTTAATATGGCTACCTTCTGTGACCTACTATACAGAGACACAGTCAACTAATCTAAAAGGGTGGTGAAAGCCAAACACACTCTGGCTAGGCTTACAAGTGGCCTAGGGCAGATAGGTTCATAGGTTGATACTAGGCTATGTAAAGGCTTCATCTCAGGATATGCATGCGTCTGTACATACCGTACTCATAGGTTGATACTAGGCTATGTAAAGGCTTCATCTCAGGATATGCATGCGCCTGTACATACCGTACTCATAGGTTGATACTAGGCTATGTAAAGGCTTCATCTCAGGATATGCATGCGTCTGTACATACCGTACTCATAGGTTGATACTAGGCTATGTAAAGGCTTCATCTCAGGATATGCATGCGTCTGTACATACCGTACTCATAGGTTGATACTAGGCTATGTAAAGGCTTCATGTCAGGATATGCATGCGTCTGTACATACCGTACTCATAGGTTGATACTAGGCTATGTAAAGGCTTCATCTCAGGATATGCATGCGTCTGTACATACCCGTACTCATAGGTTGATACTAGGCTATGTAAAGGCTTCATCTCAGGATATGCATGCGTCTGTACATACCGTACTCATAGGTTGATACTAGGCTATGTAAAGGCTTCATCTCAGGATATGCATGCGTCTGTACATACCGTACTCATAGGTTGATACTAGGCTATGTAAAGGCTTCATGTCAGGATATGCATGCGTCTGTACATACCGTACTCATAGGTTGATACTAGGCTATGTAAAGGCTTCATCTCAGGATATGCATGCGTCTGTACATACCGTACTCATAGGTTGATACTAGGCTATGTAAAGGTTCATCTCAGGATATGCATGCGTCTGTACAAACCGTACTCATAGGTTGATACTAGGCTATGTAAAGGCTTCATGTCAGGATATGCATGCGTCTGTACATACCGTACTCATAGGTTCATACTAGGCTATGTAAAGGCTTCATCTCAGGATATGCATGCGTCTGTACATACCGTACTCATAGGTTCATACTAGGCTATGTAAAGGCTTCATCTCAGGATATGCATGCGTCTGTACATACCGTACTGCCCGTTAATATTTAGTCTCTTCAGGCAAAACTGCACTAGCAAACAATTCCAGCAATTACCTCTACATCACAGAAAGGGCAAAGGTGATCCATATGTGAGCATAACGAGAGTGAGACAGATTGTTGATAGTTTTCAAGATAGGCAAAATGAGGAAAGGGATTGCCATTCTTCATATTTCCTCCCTATTATAAGGTGCAATGCAAAATGTCACAGCCTTATTTGGGCCCCTCCAACATCACAGCACCCATCAGAAAAGTACAGTTCAGGCACTTCAAAATAGCAAATATCACAAAAATAGCTATATCTGTTTTGTTTAATAAAAATACAAAACAGAACGTTACATATCCTACATGCATACCTTCCCCTTTCATCCAAGTTCATCTCCAATGTTCGGAATGCACAAACACAACAAGCTACAGCCTCCCAGATCTCACTGACAGCACCCTACAGCCTTTTTATCTATTTAAAATGTCTAAAGTCATCAGTACTCCTGATCTTTATTTTCAAACATCTTTACTAAACATGGCATTTCTAAAAAGTGACAGATACAAGCATAGCAACAGAAAAAAACATTTCCTTTGTTATCATGAAGCATTCATGCCTTCTTTTTAATAATTTTCATTCACTACAACATTCTACAAATCAAAATTAAATCTCACTCCTCCTCCTCTGGAAGACTATCCTGCAGGTATTGTTACCATAAATCCCTCTCATTTCTATGTAATGTGCTCCTTCCTTTTTCTAAAGATCCCACTTTCAGTTCTTATCTCCTGTACAACATTCAGTATTTCAGTTAGTTGGTTTAGATTTTGATTTCCATTTTCTAGTAATTGCTTTTATGGCAATAAATAGGGTATAAACTTAGTAAGACATTACTATGTCTGGGCAATTCAGATCCTATATCCCAGCTCAAAAGAATAATTTCCTTAGTTAAAACCATTTGCTATAGCAACATATCTGACAAAGTACTCTGTAAAGAATTTTTAAAATCCATCAACTCGTTAAATTCCCAAAAAACTTCCTCCCAATTAGCTCCCTTTTCTCATTACATCTCCAGCATTTGCTATCGATTTGTGCATTTTATTAGGCTTTCTATCAGTAAGATCAATTGCAGATAGAGTGCATTAACATTTCCATTTACTAAAAGGAACGGGACTTGCCGCTAAGAGACAAAAGACAGCCTAACTGTTAAGGCGATCAATAAAACTTGTTACTTGGCAACTGTGAAACTTCCAAACGAATATATGTAATCCCTGCATCCTGGTAGAGTCTCCTATTTAAAATGAAACGATTATTTTATTGTGCACTCAGTAAGATAATGTTTAAGCAGAAGCTGTTTTGAGCCCATCACTCATTGGGAATATACGAGGATTCAGAATGTACATTAGAGATAACCTGCGACAGAATTATACAACTGTAGAGCACAAATTCTTACTTTTGTATTGCAAGCACGAATATACGAGGATTCAGAATGTACATTAGAGATAACCTGCGACAGAATTATGCAACTGTAGAGCACAAATTCTTACTTTTGTATTGCAAGCACTGACACACAACTCAGTAACTTGAAAACTTCTATTTCTTTCTTGCCTACTGTTTTAAATAAACATTACTGCCCGTATCCTTGCTTGTGTCGATATCTAACTTTGATGATTAAGTATTACTTTATTCTTCGTGCTGTACTTTTTACCCTTACAGTGCTCTGAGCTGTTCACTTATTAATTTATTTCTGCTCCACCTGCCTCTTCATGCATCTGTCTCTTCACTGATCTGTGGTGAATATGGCCAGAGCTGTAGCAAGTCAGTTCCGCACTCCAGGCAACACAGCCATTGGAACCACAGTCTATACGCAATTTCAGTTTTTAATAACAGCTGGTAAACCAACAGTTTTTTTAAGGCAGCAAGAAGTATTAGGTTGCCACCTGTAAATCATTTCTACTTTTAAAGAAAAGAATTGTCTGACAATTCCTAAGTTATCATTAAAGGCAATTGCAATGAAGTAACTTTTTTTAGACATGCATGTGCCAATCAGTACCCTCAACAAGTTGGCAACCAGGGCAGTCAACCCCCCTCCCGTACTGCTCTGAATATGGAATGTAGTACATAGTCACAAACGAGACAAATAAAGCCTGCAGTTACTCGTAAACTGAAATAAAAACTAGTTATGCACCACTCAGAAAAAGTACTACAACACCAAATCATGCTTTTCAGAACTATTTTGAAATAGTTTGCATTACCTTCTAAGTTTCTATGAAGTGCAATACAAAATGTCAAAGCTCCAATCAGGACATCCTTAAGGCTGGCTTTAAGAAGTTGATGGCTGTGGAAAATTACTATACGTCATCCCAGGCACCATACTCATTTGCTACACCACTGATCTGCTATAGGATACCCCTACACACAGATCCCACACAATTCTTCTACTGCAACTGGCTGTTAAACTGTATTCTCTGATGATTCCTTTCAAGTCTTTCCTCGGTAAATTTATATTTAATTTATTGACATTTGTTAACCAGGTTGGTCCAACTGGGCCAGTAGTCTATTTTCAGTGGAGACCCAAGGAGAAAACCTCCAGATTACAAACAATTCACAGTTTAAAAACACACACTCAAACAATTTACAGTATACATAAAAAATTCACACTCCAAGATAGTAAAAAGTAAAAAGCAGATACATAGCAAATAAACAAGTAGCATTTGTACAAAGAGATATAAAAATATACATGAAAATGTAAGTCTTCAGTTTTGTGAGGCTGAGTTTACCAGGTAAACACCTAGTGGATTACTAGGTGAAAACAGGGAGAGAATATTATAAATACACAAGTGGTGGGAATATGATACAAGAGTGTGGTGGGGTTAGGTCATGGCAGGTGCAAGTCTTGGAGTTAAGTAGGTGAAGTTTGAGTCCTTTTTTAAAGTGTAATGGGTGGGTAATGGAGCGTATGTGTGTAGGAAGTTTGTTCCAAGCTTGGCCTACAGAGCATTTATACAGATGTTTGCCCACATTTTTCTTTACTTGGTAGATATCCAGAAATTGCTGATTTGAGGTGCAGAGGGTCCAAGATGGGGAATAGCTGAATACCAGGGAGGAGAGAGCTGGGCAGGAAGATGGTTTGTAAAGTACTGAGTATATTATTTAAAACTGCGATAGAAGAAGTTGTTGGGGGGGGGGGGTTAAGCCTTTGGAGAATTTAGTGCAAGGCAGTGGTGTGAGTTGTAAGGAGAGCTCATAATGAATCTAGCTATTTTGTGGTATGTTTGTTGAAGTTTGGACAATGTTGTGCACTGAATGTTAGTTAGAACTGGAGCAGCATATAGAAGGGAGGGAGGAGGAGCGCCTATGCTAGGGAGTGTCTGGCATTGGAGGTTAGGAATTGTTTGTTGCGATATAGCAAGCCTAGTTTCGGGTGAATTTTCTTTATACATTGGAGTATGTATAGGTTAAATTTAAGTTCATCATCAATGATGACAACTCTGCACATGCATCCTTTTCCTTACAAAGTCCTTCAGTTACCCTGCTTAATGTACACCATTTTACCTTCCTACTCAGACTTCACAATTTCACATCCTTATGGAGAACATGCTGAACGCAGCTGCCTGTTACCTGCTTTAGACTTTCTTTACACACAGGTGTCAAATACTAGATAAGATTGTGTTTAGGAAATTTCTTTATAAACATGAATACATGATCAGCTGGTGGAAAAGGAAAAAAAAGATCATCTTGCTCAAATGATTATGTATATAGCCCCTAAAGTGCATTTTCTTACCTTCTACACATTTCTTACACAAAAAATGTCCAGTTCTCTGGCCTTTGCAATTTCCCATGCATCTTTAAAGCCACCCATACATTACAACACCCTCCTTTAACAACGAACATGTTTATTTTATTTACTTAGCTGGGTATGCAATCAGAGCATACAAAGTAGATAGTTGAAAACATGTTATAATAAACTGAACATTTAAAACAATTCTATAT
Organism: Protopterus annectens; assembly: GCF_019279795.1. Classification (NCBI taxonomy): domain Eukaryota; kingdom Metazoa; phylum Chordata; order Ceratodontiformes; family Protopteridae; genus Protopterus; species Protopterus annectens. The sequence continues at coordinate 272,383,657 of NC_056746.1, read as the reverse complement.
AAAATGTCAGAAAAAAATTTCAGGAAGACAAATAATGAACAAGTAAAAGATTATATATAAAAGGGGACAGAACTCCACAATTTAGGGGCTAATGGAGAGAAAAGGACGTTATACAACTGTAAGCAGGATAAGAGAGTCGAAAACAAGAATTTGTCAGTCTAACAATAGGTTTAGGATTGACTACATGAACTAGGAAGTGCCAAAACACTCAGATGAAGTAGTTTTAATCAGCATAAGGCAGTGCTGCTCCAAAGATGGATGGGAAAGAACATAGCCTTTTAGAATTAGTTACAGTGATGTTAAGACCTAGAACAATCAACTATAACCTAACAGATCTTATTCCGTGCAATCTTAAAAATGCAGAGGGTTGTAAAGAGATTTCAGTCACTAAAAGGAGTCCATATTCAAAGAACAGGGAATAAGAACCTCACTTTTCCATTGCAATACGAGTTTCACGTATAAGCAGGTTTGATAATCTGTAACAAGTAGCAAACAGCCTGTAACTTTCAGGCTAACGTTTTTTCAATAGTCTTTTTACCATTACTCTTACCTATAAGCATCCTATTTTACATTTTCTTCACACATGCCCTATACAGACAGGATCAAAAAACTCCAGCTTTACTCTGTCTCATATCACCTACTTAGAGGTGATCTCTGCTTGACATACAAAGCCATGTCTGACCCAGTGTTGCTAGACATGCTTCATCTGAAAAAGTCTCAATCCCTCCGCACCACACGCTCCAAAGACCTCAACCTTATCGGTGCAATAAACAGAAACTGCTGGAGGGATAGGTTCCTAATCCAGAGAATCTGGAATAGACTCCTCGTTCATGTCCAGCAGAGCACTTCACTAGCCCTCTTCAAGAAAAATCTTGAGTGGATGGGTAACAGGAAATTCACCCAAGGGATTACTTCAACAGCCTTGCTCGATAGGGGCACAAGAAACTAATGTCCTGCAACAGGACGACTGGGAATATTCTTGGGCTAGGCTTGTGTTGGCTCTAGGGCCATTAGCCTAGTACTCACCTATAAGACTTGGTGCATAAACCACCACAGCCCTAACCTTAACGACAAACAACTTAGTGCAATTGCTTTGAGAAACGCGCATGTCTTACTGATTAGCACATAAATGGGACCCTACTTAAGACTAATACAGTTATTAGAGATCTCGGTACCTTTGTCAACAATAAGTCAACCTTCTATTAACATGTATCAGTTATGGATGGGAAATCCTTCTATACTGGCCAGTTACCAAAGGTATATCCTCTAAGTTCAAGGATGTCATGATTCCACTCTATTCTTCCCCCATCATGTCAGTCTCAGAATAAAATATAATGTTTGGAATGTCCTTCTTCAAACTCTTGCCTAAACAGAAAAACACATGCCATAAAGGACAAAAGGTTCTTCCTCTTTTCTGTGCTCATACCAGCTCCGTTGTAGTGAGCTCTACCTCATATTCCAGTCTACAAAGGATCATATTCGACTAGACCTTCTACACCACATAAATACTTGGAATACTAAAACTCTTTGTCCAAAGACCTCAGACTTCACTACAACATAAACAAGACAGCTTGAAAAAATACATTCCTAACTCAAAGAAACCTTAAGTATGGAAGAACTTCCCTTTGCAGGTCAAATCATGTAACCCGATGACCATGAAGTTCTGCACTTATGACTGGATGGGTACCCACAAATTTACCCTGGGGTAAGCACTGGGGCCCTTATCAAGTAGGGTAGCAAACCACTCAGTAAACTCTCTTGGCTGCATGGGAAAGCTATGTAGGTTTGTCCAGGCCTCGTGGCTAGTAACTCATGAACCTATGATATGTTGGGGAAAGGGACAGAGGTTTATCCTGTACAGATGATTGAAAATCTAGCTCTTACTTCTTAAATGCAAGAATATGGTCAATATGATTTAAGAATGACAAGTTCTTTCCATGAACACTGACCAGTACCTTTTTTAGTCTCAGCTACTAATGACCTTAGGTCCCCCCCATGCTTGTCCCAACATCCTCCCCCATTCTTTGTGAATTCATTGTAATGTGTTGCAGCATAACCCTTTATAGGTTCCATAGGTAAGTAGCAGCCCAGCTGCACTCGTGGGTTATTTTAAGCCTAGCCAATCTCCTTCAAAGATGAGAATCAAATGCTGTGCCTTGCGTCACTGAGGTGAACACCTTAATTACATCAACCCCCAACACTTCTGTACTACAATACATCTATCCAAGAAGGAAGTCCACAGACTGTGTAAAGGTGCAGCTTACCAAAACACTAGGGAGAGGATGGGAGGCCTGGGTCTTCACAGTGCTGGCTTGTTGAAGGCTTTGTATGCCCTACCCACTAATCCCCCTCCCCCATACACTGGACATGCCTCCAAGGAGTAAAGTCTATGGGTTAAGCAAGGACCAACCCTCACCTATGCACAGACATCAACTCAGGCCAAACCTATTTGAGACAAAGGAATTAATATGGCCTTCAAGTCCTCACCAGGGATTTATAATATTATTCATGTATCCCTCATTCATCCCCTTATAGTGAGACAAGCAGAGGGTGCTGGCAAAACCACTTCATTTCATCCTATTTGGTCAGTAGCTTCATTTCCCAGTCCTATAATCAAATCTAGGTTGCCCTCTATCTCAATCCAAACTTCTTCCCCCTGTGCCATGGACATACAACTGACCATCAATCTCCAAAGTCACCACTTAAGCCTCCACCTCCATCCTCTCTACTCTTTCATCCACAGCAGTAAACCCTCCTCTTTGCACTCCATTTATAACTCAAGTCCCCCTTTCTATCACCCAAGTTTTACATAACTTGATCAATCTTTCATAACATTTCTGTGCTGCCACTCCCTGTCTTCATTGCTTTTTTTCTCCTCTGCAGTCCATTTTCCATTCAAGCAAAGGCCTTTAGGTACCATCTGCAGAACTTGGCAGAGCTCTCCAAATGCTGCATCATAATAGAAGAGGTGTCACTTCCTTCATACAACATGTAGTACCCATGCAGATGCTGACAAGTACTTATACGCCTTGCTACTACCACTCTAAACCACCCAGAATTTTCCAGAATACCAAGATGCACTCCCCCAATCCTTTCTGCCACTACAGTACCAGTCTGCACCC